>NC_048303.1:95001073-95025692 GCF_013100865.1 Trachemys scripta elegans | reverse complement strand
TTTCTTGCAACCTCATAAAATGACCTGACTCTCTCTCCCTCCCAAATGCACAGCAACTTAAGCCAACAATTCTTTGCTTGTGAAGGTCCAACACCTCCGTTCTCCACGTGCCATGTCTTTCCAGTACCATTATTCCTGATGTCCCACCTTTCCACCTGCCAAACCCTCTCACATCTGTCAGATGCCTTGGTCTGACCTCTTTCCTTCTCCAAATTGCTGACCTCCACTTTAACCTCCCTAAACATACCAAGGTTGCCTTGTTGTGGTAGCTATAGTTCCCTCCCACTATGCCTTTGCACTCCTAAGATTACATGTAGGAGAGTGTAGTTCTTTGATTAGGACAAAAACTATGATAGGTCACTATGTTTAGTGGGCAACTTTTTTTGTTTTACTTAAATTTTGTACTGCATTGTTATTCAAATCTGTTGTTCCCAGACCTGGTGGTAGGATAGCTGCTGGATATAATTACTGTGGTGCTACCTTAAAGAGGAAGTTGCTTTTAGACAAACAAAATCTTATCATGGCTTGTCTTTGCTAAATAATCATGAGGCTCGACACATCCCTTTGGCTCAGAGCTGACCTAAAGTTACCCAATGTTGTCACTACCTCCAGGATCAATCTCTCTAAAAAGAAAAAATTCCCCTCTCAAGTAGTGATTTTGCAGAGCTGTAATTTTGTCCTGAGTATGGATGGGAACTGATTACAATGGGGTGGGAAAAATACAGAAAGTAACAAGTCTGTGACCGATGTCGTCACTGTGCTGAATCCAATGGCCACTTAGAATCCAATGGCCACTTAGAACTTCATGGCAGAAGGGACTAAACCCACAGGGAAGGGTAATTTTTCAAGTTCTGCTTCCCAATGACACTCTTTTTGTCTTAATGTGAAGATATTATTTTAGTTTCATAGTTTCTTTTGCAAGAGCCCATTATCTGGCTTAATAGTTAGTATTCCATGTGTTGTCATTAATAAAAAAGAATAGGAAGGAAAAAATGTTTTCTTATCTAGATTTTTCTGTTCCACTATTTTTATAAAAACAACAGTAGTTTGCACTTTGACAGCACCTTTCATTGAAGATCTCACAGTGTTTTAGAAACATTACTTATATAAAATCTCACAATACCCCCGTGAGATAGTTAAATATAACTATAATGATTTTAAGCGAAGGATAAACTTGACACAGAAACTGAGTTGCCCTACTCAAACAACAAAGCAGGACTGGGAATAGAAATTGGGGGTCCTATCTTCTCAGTCTGAGACTTAGGCCACCAGATAACAGGTCCTCTTCACTAATTTAATATTTAATTATACATGCATGGATAGATGGGGGAAATCCAAATGGAAAATAAGGCCAAGAAATTGAAAAATGTAAAAACTGAAAACAAAAATGTTTATTTAAGCAAGTCCCACATGCATACTTCACTAATGGCACCTCTGTATTGCGGTTAGTATTTGGCCAAGCACATCAGTTGTGTTCCACTATTTGGTGCATGCATGCTCAGCCCTGGGTGGTGCCAGAGTGTGGGGAGTAAAAATTACGTTCATCCTGCAGCCGTCGCTCTTGCCAGCCCTAGACTTTTCCTAACTAACCATTAGGAGTCCCCTATTCCTTACCCATGTCAATATATTTTCCCCCATGTCTTTTAAGCTAAAAATGTTATAAAGTCATCTTAATACTCTCCAACTCTTTTAGCTAAAAGGCAAGTGCTTGGTGTGACTCCAACATCAATTTTGGTTTCTAACTTTTAGCATTCTCTCAGACTGTCTTGGCCTATCATAATCTGGCCCTTCATGATTTACTCACATATACTTGCTTATTATTGTTCACGTTATCATAGAATCATAGAACTGGAAGAGACCTCGAGAGGTCAGCTAGTCCAGTACCCTGTGCTCAGGGCAGGAGACCATCCCTGACAGGTGTTTGTCTAACCTGCTCTTAAAAATCTCCAATGACAGAGATTCCACAACCTCCCTAGGCAATTTATTCCAATGCTTAACCACCCTGACAGTTAGGAGGTTTTCCCTAACATCCAACCTAAACTGTTCTGGCTGCAATTTAAGTCCATTGCTTCTTATCCTATCCTTAGAGGTTAAAGAGAACAATTTACCTCCTTTCTCCCTGTAGCAACCTTTTATGTACTTTAAAACTGTTATGACCCTCCTCAGACTTCTCTTGTCTAAACAAACCAATTTTTTTTCAATCTTTCCTCACAGGTCATGTTTTCTAGGCCTTTAATAATTTTTGTTGTTCTTCTTTGGACTTTCCCCAATCTCCTGAAATGTGGCACCCAGAACTGGATACAATACTCCAGTTGAGGCCGCCTTGGTGTGGAGAAGAGTGGAAGAATTACTTCTCATATCTTGCTTACAGCATTCTTGCTGATACATCCCAGAAAGATGTTTGTTGCAAAAAAACCCAAAACAAAAACAGTGTTACTCCACTGACTCATATTTTACTTGTGATCCATTATGCCCCCAGATCCCTTCCTAGGAAGTTATTTCCCATTTTGTGTTTGTGCAATTGATTATTCCTTCCTAAGGAGAGTACTTTGCATTTGTCCGTATTGAATTTTATCCTATTTACTTCAGACCATTTCTCCAGTTTGTCCAAATCGTTTTGAATTTTAATCCTATCCTCCAAAGCACTTGCAACCCCTCCCAGCTTGGTATCATCCACAAATTTTATAAATGTGCTGTCTATGCCATTATCTAAATAATTGATGAAGATACTGAACAGACCCAGACCCAGAAGTGATCCCTGCAGGACCCCACTCGATATGCTCTTCCAGTTTGACTGTGAACCACTGATAACTACTCTCTGGAAATGGTTTTCCAACCAGTTATTTTCCCACCTTATAATAGCTCCATCTAGGTTATATTTCCCTAGACTGTTTATGAATAGGTCATATGAAATAGTATCAAAAGCCTTACTAAAGGCAAGATATACCACATCTACTGTTTCTCCCTTAGCCACGGGGCTTGTTACCGTATCAAAGAAAGCTATTAGGTTGGTTTGACATGATTTGTTCTTGACAAATCCATGCTGACTGTTACTTATCACATTATTATCTTCTAGGTTTTTGCAAATTGATTGCTTAATTATTTGCTCCATTATCTTTCCAGGTACTGAAGTTAAGCTGACTGGTCTGTAATTCCCCAGTTATCCTTGTGGTGTCCATCCATAAAAAGGGGAATGTTTGCCCTTTTCCAGTCCTCTGGAATCTCTCCTGTCTTCCATGACTTCTCAAAGATAATCTCTAATGGCTCAGATATCTCCTCAGTCAGTTCCTTGAGTATTCTAGGATGCATTTCATCAGGCTCTGGTGACTTGAAGACATCTAACTTGTCTAAGTAATTTTTAACTTTTTCTTTCCCTATTTTAGCATCTGATACTACCTCATTTTCACTGGCATTCACTATGTTAGACGTCCAATTGCTACTAATCTTTTTGGGGAAAACCAGAACAAAAAGGTCATTTAGCACTTCTGCCATTTCCACATTTTCTGTTATTGTTTCCCCTCACTGAGTAATGGGCCTACCCTGTCTTTGGTCGTCCTCTTGCTTCTAATATATTTGTAGAATGTTTTCTTGTTACTCTTTTTGTCTCTAACTAGTTTAATCTCACTTTGTGCCTTGGTCTTTCTGATTTTGTCCTACATACTTGCGTTCTTTGTTTATATTCATTTTTTGTAATTTGACCAGTTTCCACTTTTTGTAGGACTCTTTTTTGAGTTTCAGATCATTGAAGATCTCCTGGCTAACCCAGGATGGTCTCTTGCCATACTTCCTATCTTTCCTACACAGTGGGATAGTTTGCTCTTATGCCCTTAATGTCTCTTTGAAAAGCTGCCTACCAACTCCCTGAGTTTGCTAAAGTCTGCCTTCTTGAATCCATTGTCTTTATTGTGCTGTTTTCCCTCCTAGCATTCCTTAGAATCATGAACTCTACCATTTCATGATCACTTTTACCCCCGCTGCTTTCCACTTTCAAATTCTCAACCAGTTCCTCCCTATTTGTCAAAAATCAAATCTAGAACAGCCTCTCCCCAAGTAGCTTTCTCCACCTTCTGAAATAAAAACTTGTCTCCAATTCATTCCAAGAACTTGCTCAATAACCTGTGCCCTGCTGTGTTATTTTCCCAACAGATGTCTGAGTAGTTGAAACCCCCCATCGCCATCAAGTCCTGTGCTTTGGATGATTTTGTAAGTTGTTTTTTTAAAAAAAAAAAAAAAAAAAGCTCCTCATCTACCTCTTCTTCCTAGGTAGGGGGGCTGTAGTAAACCACTACCATGAGATCACCCTTGTTTTTAAATACCTGACCCAGAGACTTTCAACAAGCCTGTCTCCTATTTCCAGTTCAATCTCAGTCCAAGTGTAACATTTTTATATATATGGCAACACGTCCTCCCTTTTTTCCCTGCCGGTCTTTCCTGAGCAAGCTGTGTCCTTCCATACTAATATTCTTGTCATGTGTATTTCTGTGATGCCAACTATGTCTAGTTGTGTTTATTAACTAGCATTTCAAATTCTTCCTGCTTATTCCCCATACTTCTCGCATTAGTATACAGCCATCTAAGATACTGATTTGATTTCCCCCTTATGTTCTCCTGTCTCGCCCTTATCCCTGCTATAATGGCCCATGCTCCCCCCAGATTCCAACCTTCCTCCCAGGTCTCTGTGTTTTTGACTTACCTGTTGGCTTTTGTCTCCTGCCCCCATTGAACCTAGTTTAAAGCCCTCCTCACTAAGGTAGCCAGTCTGTATCCAAATATGCTTTTCCCCCCTTTCTTGATACTGTGGACCCCATCTCTTAGCAGTCCCTCTTCCCAGAACAGAATCTTATGGTCAAGGAAGCTGAAATCCTCCTGGCAACACCATCTTGCAGCCAGGCATACATCTCCAGGATGCATCAGTCTCTGCTTGGGCCCCTGCCCTTAACTAGAAGGATCCATGAGAACACCACCTGTGTCCGCAGCTCCTTTGTCTTTACTCCCAGAGCCTTTTAGTCACTTCTGATCTACTCAGGGTCATACTTCACAGTATCATTAGTACCCACATGGATGAGTAGCATAGGGTAGTAGCCAGAGAGGGCTAGATGAAGTAGCTGCTCTGCTACACACAAAACCCTGACCTATCATTCAAAATTGGAGTGGTTTTTATATTGTTATTAGCTATATTGTAATTTACTCATCAAAAACTGTTTTTTAAATGCTTTTTATCTCATAAATCCTAACCCACTCCACTCTAAAGAAATCTCTTCTTTGAATAGCCTTTTACTTTCCTTGGTAAGTGAAAACAGCTGATGTTATCCCAGCTAACTTTCAGCAATGAGCAGCAGCTTGTGCACCTTGATGTAATCTTTCCCTTGTGCCCTTCAGGTTATCATTGCAGTGAAATTTCATGCAGGTGGGACGTGCTTAAAAATATCCTACATTAGTTACATATAATTGCAGAGATTTGGATGATCTAGGTTTAATTCTTGATTGAGTCGGTCTCTGACTTGATGTGTGACTTTGGGCAAGTAATTGAATCAAATTTTGATGGAACATTAGGTGCCAAAAGTAGGCATTTAAATCCATATGTAGTTAACTGAATATCTGTTTAAGGCACATAGGTGAAAATTTAGGTGCCCCTATATGTGGATTTTGATACATATCTTTAGGCATGCATGTTTGATAATGTATCCTTGAGCCTTAGTTTCGTCATTGTAAAATGGGGGCGACAGCAATCCTTCCCAAATGTAATGCATTTAATGTAATGTATGTAAAAGTTTATGGAACTTTTCCAGTGGAAGTATCTGTACAAATGCCCACCAATGTAAGGGCTCACCAATCTGAATAAGGGGTGCACAATGGGGTCTTTAGTGCGTGCCAGGTGCCATATACCTGCAAAATATTAGTATCTTCAGGTTATAATGTCCTTTGGGAAGTGATATTTAAAAACTAATACGGCAAATGAACTGTACACTGCTGCAGAAATGAGATATCTAGTAGGATGACAAGAACACTGCATCATGCAGATTACCACAAAGCTCCTTTACTTAGTCATCTCACTATTTCTCTGCAGGAAGCCTCAATAATGCACATGCTTCCACCATGTATGAGCTGCTTTTCACAACCTTCATTTTACACAAGTCACTTCCCTTCATTAAGTTTGGGATGGAGTTCTTCAAATGGGATTGTGGAAGTAAAATTATCTTTCATAATCTCCTTCTGACAAATCAAGATGTGATATTAGCCACTCCATTGCTGAAGGTTTCGCTCATCATAGGACAGGCAGCTATTCACTAGGTGTCAGAAGTCAGTAACCAATGAGAGTCAGGATCCACTCCTGCATTTAAGGGAAATTAATGTTTTTATTTGGCTTTGTATCAGCCTCAGCCACTGCAGTCTTGAGCAGAACCGCCCGGGGAAGGGGGGGAGCAAGTGGGGCAATTTGCCCCGGGCCCCGCAGGGGCCCCCACGAGAGTTTTTCAGGACCCCTGGAGTGGGTTCCTTCACTCGCTCCAGGGGCCCCGGAAAACTCTCGTGGGGCCCAGGTCCCTGGAGCTTCTTCCGCTCTGGGTATTCGGCGGCAATTCGGCGGCGGAGGGTCCTTTCGCCCCAGGACCCACCGCCAAAGTGCCCTGAAGACCCGCGGTGGGGGGTCTTTCCGCCCCGGGACCCGCCGCCGAAGACCCCAGGTCCCCTGAATACTCTGGGCGGCCCTGGTCTTGAGCAGAGAAGATTCATGCAATCGCTCTTATTTATTAGGCTCTTAAAAATGTTTCCATAACTATGCTTTCAGGATTTATTTACTTTTTAAACAGAACTCAGTGTTATTTTTCTTTTAAATTAATTTTACTCCTATTAACATAAAGTTTGAAAGGGGGAGTGTTTGTGCCATTTTAGTCAAGGTAAAAATCAATGTTTCCAGTATCAACCACCATTTTAGGCAGTTTATAGCTGCTCTGAAAAATAACACTGGTCTACAATTTTTGAGAAGTTGTCTGCTTCAGAGATAATGTGCTATTTATTATGTATTTTGATGTGCTGAATTCAAATATGACAATTAAAACAACTGATTGGCTACTGTTTCTAAGATATTTAAGTTTTTACATTTTATGTGTATATTGTGTAGATAATAAGGACTGGGAATGGCTGAGCCATTACAAACATTGAATCTATCTCCCCTTGTAAGTATTCTCACACTTCTTATCAAACTGTCTGTACTGGACTATCTTGATTATCATTTCAAAAGTTTTTTTTTCTCTTACTTAATTGGCCTCTCAGAGTTGGTAAGACAACTCCCACCTCTTTATGCTCTCTGTATGTGTGTATATATATCTCCTCAATATTTATTCCACTCTATATGCATCCGAAGAAGTGGGCTGTAGTCCACGAAAGCTTATGCTCTAATAAATTTGTTAGTCTCTAAGGTGCCACAAGTACTCCTGTTCTTTTTTTAGAGTTTTAATCCTAAATTGTAAACCTAGGTCTTTTCATGTGTTTATGGTTGCTTTACATGATAATATTTCACCTGTCCTGTTTATGTAACACTTTAAAAATCAGCAAAAGGGTTATATAAATAAAATTTATTATGAAACAAAAGGCAAAAAATTATTATGTACATAGTTTAGTCCTATTCAGTGTCTACTCGGTGCTTCTTGGCTTGTCTCTTGTATTCATTAAATGGAGCATCTGTCACTGTCCAGCAATAGTCTGCAAGCACTGATGGGCTCCATTTGCCCTGATAGCGTTTCTCCATTGTTGCAATGTCCTGGTGAAATCGCTCGCCATGCTCGTCGCTCACTGCTCCGCAGTTCAGTGGAAAAAAATCTAGATGAGAGTGCAAAAAATGTATCTTTAGTGACATGTTGCAACCAAGGCTTTTGTATGCCTTGAGGAGGTTTTCCACCAACAACCTGTACTTGTCTGCCTTGTTGTTTCCGAGAAAATTTATTGCCACTAACTGGAAGGCTTTCCATGCCGTCTTTTGCCACGCAGTGCATGGTCAAATGCATTATCTCGAAGAAGTTCACGAATCTGAGGACCAACAAAGACACCTTCCTTTATCTTAACCTTGGAAATTTTCCACAGAGGTACTTGAAAGCTGCTTGTGTTTTGTCAATGGCCTTGACAAAGTTCTTCATCAGACCCAGCTTGATGTGTAAGGGTGGTAACAAAATCTTCCTTGATTCAACAAGTGGTGGATGCTGAACACTTTTCCTCCCAGGCTCCAATGACTGTCGGAGTGGCCAAACTTTCTTGATGTAGTGGGAATCTCTTGCATGACTATCCCATTCGCAGAGAAAACAGCAGTACTTTGTGTATCCAGGCTGCAGACCAAGCAAGAGAGCAACAACCTTCAAATCGCCACAAAGCTGCCACTGATGTTGGTCATAGTTTATGCACCTCAAAAGTTGTTTCATGTTGTCATAGGTTTCCTTCATATGGACTGCATGACCAACTGGAATTGATGGCAAAACATTGCCATGATGCAGTAAAACAGCTTTAAGACTCGTCTTCGATGAATCAATGAACAGTTTCCACTCATCTGGATCGTGAACAATCTTGAGGGCTGCCATCACACCATCGATGTTGTTGCAGGCTACAAGATCACCTTCCATGAAGAAGAATGGGACAAGATCCTTTTGACGGTCACGGAACATGGAAACCCTAACTTCACCTGCCAGGAGATTCCACTGCTGGAGTCTGGAGCCCAACAGCTCTGCCTTACTCTTGGGTAGTTCCAAATCCCTGACAAGGTCATTCAGTTCACCTTGTGTTATGAGGTGTGCTTCAGAGGAGGAGGATGGCAGAAAATGTGGGTCCTGTGACATTGATGGTTCAGGACCAGAAGTTTCATCCTCTTCCTCTTCCGCGTCTGACTCAAGCGAGAATGATTCTGGTGTATCAGGAACCGGCAGTCCTTCTCCGTGGGGTACTGGGCGTATAGCTGATGGAATGTTTGGATAATGCACAGTCCACTTTTTCTTCTCTGACACACCTTTCCCAACTGGAGGCACCATACAGAAGTAACAATTGCTGCTATGATCTGTTGGCTCTCTCCAAATCATTGGCACTGCAAAAGGCATAGATTTCCTTTTCCTGTTCAACCACTGGTGAAGATTTGTTGCACAAGTGTTGCAGCATATGTGTGGGGCCCACCTCTTGTCCTGATCTCCAATTTTGCAGCCAAAATAAAGGTGATAGGCTTTCTTAACCATAGTGGTTATACTGCGCTTTTGTGATGCAAAAGTCATTTCACCACAAATATAGCAGAAGTTATCTGCACTGTTCACACAAGTACGAGGCATCTCTGCTCACTTTGGCTAAACAGAAATGTGTCCCTTTGCAAAATCAAACACTGACAAATAAGAGAGCACAACACGGTATGATTTCTAGAGCTGATATACGGCAATTTGTTCAGCAGAGTGATGTAAGCTTCATTACGATTGCATCATCCATGACTTCTAGGAATAACATGATGCCATTCATATCATGTATGATGCAATACCAGCTTCAGATTGCATCATTCATTGTTTTGCCTAAAAAGCAAGTACTGGCCAAACCCAGTCATAGATTTGTTCATAGATCCAGTCAAAGATGTATTTTAGTCATTTCTGGTTTAAATTGAGATCCCTTCCCTTTATAACTCACTTATCCTCCGCCATTCCCAAGTCAAAGGTCATATATACTGACCCAATAGCATATCTTGAAAACTAGAGCCAATCAACAATTTTAAGCATCATTTTCGTTCTCAGTGACCCAGAATTAGTAAAGTTTGACTACATTTATTTCAGAAGCATTTTGGCTGTAGAGCAGTGTAATGTGTGCTCTTTGATGGTGGTTGACTTGAGACCGAACATACTTACACGAGAAGACATTTAAAGTTGATGGATTCCCTTCATATGAGCGTCATGCTGTCTGGAGTGGCTACTTCAGGGCAGGCTACCAAAGGCAGGATAGACACCCCAAACTGGTGGTATGTTCTACAGTTGGATTTCACCAACCCAGTAGTCTATCTTGCCACCCAGGCAAGCTTGACTATGTGATAAATGATCACTTACACCAGAAATCACAAACGTCCCAGGTTACAAGAGATCAGTCACTCATTCAGGTTGATTTGCATCCCATATCTCATACCAAAGAAGCTGGTAGCCAATTCCGTAGTAAACAAACTAAAGGTTTTAGCTAAGAAAAGGAAATGAGAGTTATTGAGAAGTTAAAGCAGATAAAAGTATATGTACAGGTGAGTCATAGCCTATAATTCTAAATGGTATCAGAGATGTAGTAATCTGCAAGTATCCCAAAAGTCTCTCAGAGCTACCCAGAATAGCTCTGAGGATCTTTGTCTTGTTCAGTTATTCTGTCCTGTTAGAATCCAAACAGTCCAGAAATAAAGAATTTTTCCTTCTGTCCATACTTATGGCTTCTCTCAGAAAACAAGCGGACAGGGTAACTACCTACATGGGCTCTTTCTCCGAGGGCAAAGAAAGAGGAATGCATTAGAGTCTTTGATCATCACACACAATGACCATTTATTTTCAGATATACAAAAATTGGTACTTTCCTTCCTTTGCATTACACAAGGCTTCTTTCTTGTTTGATGGGTTATTTAGTGAAGACATGCCCTGACGTCAATGAGAGTTTTGTCTGTATGAAAACTACAGTGTCTTCTCCTGTGCTAGAATTAAATCCTATTTACACCTGTGTTTTGTATGCTCTTTGACTCTCTGCATTAGTAAAAAAGAAGGTGGGGGTCCTTGTGCTTCCCCACTACTTCCCCGAAACTAGCAGCACAGATGTAGAAGGTTCTCACTCCCCTCTCTGCAGACACTAGAAGGAAGCAGCATTGATGGAACAGGCATTGAAGCGGAACCTGATGATGCATGCCATTAAATTCCAGCAAGACTCCAAGTCATTGCAGAAATCACTTTCATTTTTCCTCCCACACAGATTAATCTCCCATATTGCAATTTTGAAACCAAAGGATTTGCTTTGCACCCCCAGAATGTTCTTGTATTACTTGTCAGTTTTTCAACAAGTGAAATCCACTAATCATGTCCACCAATGCTTGAGGGGGAAAAAAGGATAGGCCTCCCATTCTTTTACTGAATGAGCTGGGGGTGGACAATGGGTGTATGGGGGTCACACCCTGAACCTTTTACAGCCTGATCCTACCCATAGGGTGCTAACTGCCTTTAATTGCTGTTCTCTTTAGCTTAATAATTAACCTGAGTTGCCACCATTAGTCTATACTTTGAGCTCAGGATATGATTCACAGTTGGAGGAGACATACCTGCACTAACTCTGATTGAGCAAGCATGCTAGGAATACAGCATGTCTGTGGCAGCATGAGCATCTAGCTGCCCCACACATATATCCCTCTCAGACTACAGGCGCATACATGGGGCAGCTGCCTCAGCTGTGCTCTCTTTTTAGCCTGCAACTGGATCAGAGCTGGTGTAGAGAATGTCTCTTTGAGCTGGGAATCATATGCCCAGCTCCAAGCATAGACAGATCTTTATTCATGTTGAGTGGTCTAGCTGAGTGCAATGTAAGTTACATCTCATTGTGAGCAAGGCTGGCAGAATCAGGGGCAATTTGGAACCCACTCTTGCTTACACTTATCCTTGTAAGTTATATCTGTAAGTACCTGCAGGATATGGCTATTTTATGAAATCTAGAAAGCACTGTCTCAGTCTGGATACAAAAAACAACTCTCTAGGGAACTTCACAGAATGTCCTAGCTTCTCCAATGAACCCACAAATAGGTATAGTTGAGGAGTATGAAAAAAAATATACCATCCCTACAGCGTACAATGCTTACATTCAGCCCATACATTTACCTAAAGGTCTGGCTGAGATGTCTGCCATACATGATCATTCTGCAGACAATTCTAGGTGTGAGCATATTGAAATCATTGTAATTATATTTTGTCGCTTGTGCAATTAATTATAAATAATACAGTTGAAACAAGTGCCACCTTGTTTTGTGTTGTTGGAAAATGATTTCTGCTGCAGTAGACTACAGCATCTGAAATCTAACCAAACCATGGAGGTAGCACGCTTGGCAGCATTCAGAAAAAGGTTTTGATCAAAGTTACTAAATGTGGAATGAAATGAGTCATATGGCTGGTTGGTATGGAGATTAACAATCAAAAAAACAACTGACTCATAAGTAAATAAATATTTATAAGCCATTGCAGCTTAAAACACATTTACCTTAGAAAGACTGAATTTGCCCCAAAAGAATATGAAGTATTATGTAAATAATTAGTTTCTAATAATGTAGAAGTGTTCTTAATTGTCTTTTAAACAAAAATTGAAAAATGTTCAAACATTTTAATGTAAATAGTTTGTACAAATGTGAAAGACAGTGACACACCCTTCAAATGCAGGCAATGCAAAGTTAAAGCAAACATGCCGACCTTTTTTTTCTCTTTAACTGGAATTTCCTGGCATCTGTTGGTTTGTGTCAACCTGAAATATAGCTGAACAGAATTGTTTATTTCTTTCTCTCTCAAAAAAATAACCTATTCAGCATAACAATCTCAACATATATTAAAGAAGGTTTATTTGGAAGTTAAAAGCTATGATTGTTTGGCTTATTACCTGATCTGTACTTTAGTGTGAGTCTGAAACAAATCTGCTTTTATATGTTTTAAACTAGTAACTTGATCTATAGCCAAAGAACATAACTGGATCTTGGCTCCTACTAACCAGTCTAGATGCAGGCAATTTGAACAGAAATTACTCTACACATGTGCAAATCAATAGCATGATTGTGTGCTGGGCTTGCTGCAGAGAAAAAATCATCCATGGAAAAAAGGAAATCATTGAAGGAAAAATGGAAAAGGACAAAATTAGTAAGGAGTTCATTTTCAGGGATGGCAGCTCTGTGCTCAATCCTGCAAGGTGATTAGCTAAACAACTAAAACTGAAGACTCACGGAGCTGAGGGGGGTCAGCATCTAGCAGCTTGAAGCCGTATTTTCTACCTCCGATTATTTTGGGCAAGGTCTTTTGGCTTGATTGCTTAGTCAAGACAGGTTATTTTGTTGTCAAGGGCTGTTTTACTGAACTAATAATGAACCAAATCCTGCCTTACTCTCATGGGGGAGTATTGGGAAGACTAGTGAGATTTGGCTCTAAATATACACAGTACATGTTGTGCTCTTTGTCTAGGTAAGGAATTTTCACATAATCAATTCTGTAGCAGTTCTTCTCATTTAAGTTATACAGTGTGACTTGTTTATTGCTTAAGAGCCCAGTTCTGTAATCCTTACTTGCATGAGTAATTACGTTTATTCACCCCTTCCTCCCCCCCCCCCCCCCCCCCCCCCGCCCCGAGTAAGGCGCAGGTCTGTGACTGCACTGGCCCGAAGTGCCAGAAGTTACTGTACTGCTGAGCTACAGAGCCTCCTCGGGGCACTCTGGTTTCACTCGGCAAGTGGGAAGGGAGTAAGAAGGAGCAATTTGCTGCAGCCCATTTCATGCAATTGCTAGCTGAAATGAGTGGGCAGAGCCCTTTATCTGCCTACTCCCTGTCCACTTGTTCCCTGGGAGGCACAGCTCTGCCCAGTACCCAGAACTAAGTTCTGGGTTGCCCCAATACACCTGCACAAGGGAGTTAGTTTTGAGATAGTTGGACCTACAAATTTACCCTAACTGTGAGCTCAGCTGTGAAAATGCATAAAATGTCACAATAACCTATAACAACAAACTTGGATGGAAAACGTTGCAAAAAGGAGACAAAGAATGAATTAGTACAAAGGCCTACTGCTATAATTCAAGGACTGTGTTAAGATCATGCCTGGTGAACAAGAGAAGTGTGGGACTGGAAATCAATGGACCAAAACTAATATGCCAGTATTTGGGCCAAATACGTGGATAAAGATGAGAGGATGGGCTATTCTGCCCATCACACCCTTTTGGTGTCTTCAAAAACAAACAAACAAACAAAAAAACACAGAGTGCAGAGGGCTGGAAGCTGGCTGCCACAATGCTGGTTGGCTGAAAGAAAAGACAAGGGAAAGGTTTTACCACCATGCCTGCCAGTCCCACTGTCTCCTGGCACCCCAGGATTCAGCATGACACCATTATGCCTTCATTGTCCTGATCCTGACAGCTGTCCTGACCAGACCAAGTCAGGCCACTGAGAAGGACCTAATGATATCACCAACCCCCCATCAGCGCCAGCTAAGTCCTAGACACCACTGGGATGTGAGACTGTCCCCCACCCCCACCCATGTGCCTTTTCTTTCCCCACCTTCTTTCTTCTCTTTCCCATCTCTCTTATTCCTTCTCTGTTCAATAAGAGTCTGGCTTAGCTGTCCAAGACAGCATATTTTGCATCACTGCTGTAAGCCTGTGACAACGAAGAGGCAGCTAAATGCAATGCCCTCAACAGCCTGATGCTGGTACAAGAGGCTAAAATGACTGTGTGCTCTCCCTGTGTTTTTCCAGCAGTGAGATTTCAAGTGAGAGTCAAAGCCAGAGACAGAAGCTGTATTTTCTACCTTTGCTGTTCTTTTCTCCCCCTTCTGCGGGTGTTTCTCTTGGGTTTTCTTCTAGGAAACAGGATTGGACTTTAAACAACAGCAATAATGAGAGCTCCAGCTCATCTTAGCTAACTTTTCCCCCAAAAGGACAGTTAATCTCTTAGATAGTATCAAAGATGATAATGTCAGATGGGGGCTTCCTTCGAAAGACTCTCTCCAGCCAGAGGACAGGGGAAGCTGTTAAATTAAAATCTTATTTAATACTTTACATTTCAAATGCTTTACCTATTTTACTCTCTTTTCTGTATCTTTAACAAAAGCTTAAGAAGATTTGTAATGGTTGTTTGCCTTGTGTAATGGGGTACACTCACCACTGGAGCATCTCCTCCTGGCTGAAACTCATTAGCTCTGCCAGGTCTGTTGCGCCATTCCTTCTCTCAGCTTATGCCATGTTTACTCTCCAAGAGTTTCTGTGTTTCATCTTCTCAGCTTGGCCCTCTGGCCAGGTCACTGTACAGTTTCCCCTTCTGTCCAAATGTCACTCCGAGCAGTCTTCCACTTCAAGACTATGCTGTTTCCCAGTGGCTGGTAGGGGAACCCAGACTGGCCTGATACTGTGGGTTCCAGCCCAGGGACCCTTCAATCAGTAGCGAAGGTCCATAGCATCTCAACCCTTGCTTCCATTTCTCTGGGCTTCTTCCTACTTTGCCCTTGGCAGGCTTCATTCTCCACCACCCTTCTGGGTAAACCCCTTCAATCAGGAGTCCAGGACTTCTACTCCCTTCCTGGTTTCCTTCTTCTCTCCTCCCTAGGCCCAAAAAGCAACTGCCGGCCTCTTCCTTTCCACCTTCTTGTTCGCTTGCGTCCTGACTTTATGCAAGCCCCTACTTACTCCTGCCCAGATGGGCTCGATCTTCAACTAGTGCTTGTCAGTCAAGCCTAAGTCTCCCCATAAGCTTCAACCTATTGGGTTAATTAGCCCTTCGGAGCCACCTTATCCACTTCAGGGCTGGTGTGGGGTGAACATCCCATCACACCATGGTGCTAAGCAGGCTGAGGTCTCTGTATACCAAATCCCTAATTTGTTTAGACTGTTTAATGTTAGACAGTGATAGGGTCATGTTAAGACCTTTGACCTTTTGGGGCCCATTTATCTCATCTAAATTAATACAACCCTGGGAACCCTTACTCCACCCAGTTCTCTGTGCAGCCACATTGGTCATAAATCTTGCCCATAAACAGTCCCATTGAAGTTAATAGCACTAGTTACACACGTATAGCCTTCTTGGGTAAGGGTTTAAGGACTGATCCTGAAGTGCTATCAACAAATCACTAGGCATTTTAACAAATTACAAGTAGGGAAAATATACAAATTACATCACAAACAATAAGCAATGCCAAAATGTCAGCATGCTGCTGTCATCACCTTCCAAGGTTTATTACCTGATGGGGAAAAAAACAACACCAATACAGAATTAACCCAATGCTAACAAAAATAAGCTAGCCGTTCAGCCTTCTCTGACAGCTGCCAATCTGTCTCTCATGGACGCCAGCAGGTTTGAGTTCCAAAGTTGGAGGCCCTCTACTGAGAGACCAACTATTACAACTGGAAAGTTATTATTTGTGTTGCAGTAGTGTCTCAAAGCCCAGTCATGGACCAGGGCCCCTTTGCGCTAGGCACTGTAACCAGAGACAGAAGATGGTCCCGACCCTAAAGAGTTTAGTTCCTGGAGCCAACAAGGGCATCTCAGGTGATCTTAAGTGTCTTGATGCAGTGCAGGATCAGAGCTGGTGTCAGGGATCTCTTGACGCCAGACAATTGAATTACTGTGTTTATCTTTTTTTAAAAAATCTAATAGGTTGAGAACGAAAATCAGAAACGTGAAAAGAAAGCATGTCCTTCAGCCCTATACAGTCACATACTTTCAAGAATAAGACATTTATTGCTGGGGGGAAAAAAGGAGACATCTAATTTGTTATTTGGCTGAAAGAATCCCTTCTCAAGGTCATCTCTCACTCCTGGACTCACATCGCTAGTTTTCTGAGTTTAAAGGAAAAGAAGATCTCCTGTCCTGCATTATTACTCATGTAGCAGTTAATATTTTGTAGAGTTGATATTTTCTTAATTGTGCTTCCATGTCCAGGGGTAAATATTGTGGGATCTTTGTGGTATGTTAGTATTAAAAAACAAGTAACTTTGCTGCGTATCAACAATCTGGCGTATCAAATAAAATATGCCTTTTGGTTTTACAATGCCACCAGCAGCTTTTTACCCTAATTCCTGCCCTTTCCATTCTTGCAAGTCTCTCGTGAATACAGGCAAATTATTAATGTTAATTTGAGATCTCTAGATACAGTTCTTTGATTTTTTTTTAAATTGCATATCTTTGCAGCTGCCAGTGCTTTCTGTGCAGAGAAACAAGTGTATAGCCCAGTCATCAGGGAAAGGACAAATGTTATCATTTGATACTCTTGTCTCAAGCATTGGCCTGCCCTTATTGTGAATGGTATACAATTGTAGATCTAGGTGCCTTTTGAAGATGGCTGCCAGAATGCTCGTTATCTGAAATGGGATAGCGTTTAGCAGGAAGGAGATGGTGAGGCTATTATTGTGAATCTTACTAAACTCTGAGATGCTCTTAGGTACCCAGTAAACTGACAAAGCACACATTTTCCTGTCTGTGCTTCTTAAGGATAGTGCAGTCTTTTGTTTGAGATATGGATCTGGGTACACCTAGTCATGTTTTTGTCACCTAAAGTTACACCACTGCAACATGTTCAACTTGGGACCACTCCCATGCTGAAGCTAGACCAGAATGTGACAGCTTGCTTATAGCAGGAGTGCATAACACCATGGGTGGTTGCCTGTGGGTTTCTGGGTGGACCTGAGGGTGCTGACATTAACCTTAAAACCTTCAAATGATTTGGGCCTGAGTTATCTGAAGGACTGCCTCTCTTCCCGTACCATGTTACTTCTAGTTGGATAAGCAGAGTCATTCAGGCTGGATCTCCCTCAATATAGAAGATCAAGAACTTCTGGGAAGGCATTCTCTGAGGGTCCCTTGTGTTTGGAAACTGCTGTCCACCTTCTTGGTCCACTCAAGGCCAACTTGATAAGCTTCCAGATACCAAAGAAATAAATGAATTAGGTAATATATTTGGGGATGGTCCACAGATGAGGCCTGGCAGGATTCTTTATTAGAATGAGCTAATTGTGGTGTGGCACCAGATCGGTTTCTGGTTGTGGGGGCACTGGCAGTCAGCTATGACTTACTACAGTGGTAGTAAGAGAAACATGTAATTTGTTTATTCAGCCTTGAACTTGGCACAGACCACCATTAAAAGACTGTGCCAATCATCAATGGCTCAAAGGAATACTGGATTGTGGGAGACATCCACTTTTATTTCACAAGCTGAAGTATGTATGAGTATCGTACAAACATTATAAAAAAAACTAGGTCAAGGCAATAGACTTGTCAAGCAATCATAACAGCCATGGCACAGAGCAAAATGAGTAAAGTATCAAGCTTATACTACAATTTGCCAATTCATACCTGTAAACTGTTGTAAAAAGACTGGTATATCATACTAAACACCTGATACAATACACTTTTCCCCCATGCTGTGAAACTAATTTTTCTGCCTGTTCCAGTCCAGGGGATACAACTTTGAGCAAAATCTACGGTCTTGGCAAATGTGTTTTAACAGTTTGTGCTGTATTCAAATGTCTAGATAGTTTTTAATGTCCTCTAATGGTGGTTGTAATTATAGTATTAATCAGTACAAAAAATGGCTATTGTATTACATTACCTTTACAGGAAGCTAGGCATATGCGTTTGAAGGAAGAAAAATAAAACACAGGGGACTGGTAGCAGCAAACTTCAACGTCTGTTTGTATTTAAAACAAAGAAAAACAGTTCATGTCTATAAAATACTATAGACCTATCAACACAGAAGAGACAAAAAACATGTTAGATCTCAATCTGGGCACTACCATATTGAACATAATGCCCTAAGATGATAGAACGGGTCATGTAAATTGACCCTTTGTTAAAACAAAATGCTGGAAAATGTGTGCATCTTTGGGGTCCAGATATATCATTTAACCAGGCTCCATCTGCCATTCATCCACTTTTCAAGGTCACTGAGGTACATTGCCAGAGAAGAAATTCAGAACAATGCTCCCAATTAAATGGGCACACTAGTAGGGCCCTGCATGGGAAAATTTTACTTAAATTATATCAGATTTGCTAGTGACTGGAGAAAACCACCCTGTGGCGGGGCGACAACTCACCGGCACAGTGCCTCCTGCTGATTGTCCAGGGAATTAGCTCTTTTCCAGCACCAGAGCGCTCTCTGCCGGCTGATGCCTCGCCTGCCATTGGCCCCCATGTCCCTCCCAGACCCCAGTGCCCTTTACATCAGGGTTTCTGCCCACAGTAGTACCCCCTCACTCTGGGTCTCCCTTCCCAGGGGAACCCCCAACTCCCTATCCCCACCTTGCCTCAGTGGTTACTGCCAGTCTCCATTTAGCCCCTGCTCACTGGGGCAGATGGCAGTCTGTAAACCACTCATCATCTGCACGGGGGTTGGACCAGCTGTCTCTGCCTATTTCTGGGCTGCCCCTCTGAAGCCCCAGTACCTATTTAGCCCTCTTAGCAAGGTCTGCAGCCTGGGGTTTTTCCTGACTGGAGCTCCCCAGCTCCCTCCGCCCTTCCCCAGCACTACTCCACCTCAGGTACCCATCTCAGCTCCCTGGTACTTCTCTCAGACAGTTAAACAGAGACTCTTTTTAGCCTCTGGCCCTCAGCCCTCTTATAGGGCCAGCTGTGGTCTGATTGGGGCATGACCCCACCTGTGGCTGCTTCCCCCAATCAGCCTGGCTTTTCCCCACTGCAGCCCTCTCCCAGGGCTGTTTTATGCCCTTCATGGCAGGAGTGGGGTGACCACCCCGCTACACCTCCCCAATCATATTGAATGTTAAATGTGCTAACTTTAGAGGGTGGGAGGAGCACATTTTTGCAGCAGTCCTTTGGAGAACTGAACTTGGTTTTTAAAGATGTGATGAAGCTTTATGTTTACACTGGTCGTTATTACCTTTTGCCACAACAACAAGGACATTTGAGTTTGGGCAGCTGTTGTCAGGGACTTTGTCTCCAGTCAAGAAATTATTTTTTAACTTTTATTAAACACCCCAGTACAGAGGAAAGGGGAAAAAATAACAGATTCAAAGAAAAAAATTAATAAAAAAATCAAGTCTTCATTTTAACAAACCCCTTTATTCAATCTCCATGATCCATCTGCTGCCACCTTGCTCTTCCTCACCTCTATGCTCCTTTCCATTCCCTCCCTCCCTTACCTTGGTCTCTCTTTTTCTCTCACTATCCCCCTTCCCTGTTTTTAGCTCAGTCTCTTTCTCCCATTTACTCACTCTCCTACGTCTGTCCCCCATCTCATTCCCCCATAATAAAAATGTAAAAATAATGTGTAAGAAAAGGAAGTAACCACCCCCCTTATAATTTCGCTGGTAGGTTGTAATTCTTTGCCCCACACTTTTTTTTTGTTTGGTCTTCAATTTAATTTCATTGGGGGTGGAGACCTGCCTCAACTTTGTCTTTTCAAATCTCATTTAGAACACTTTCCTTGCTCTGTAAGTTATGATGTTCTCTTAACCTCTCCTTTTTTCTCTTTGTATAGCATTTTGGGAAACAGATTTACAAAAAGTGCTATAATGTGCATTGATTTATCTCCCGGCCTTGTTGTTTTGTTGCATAATGCTGTTCCTGAACAGCCAACTGGAGTTACTGTATATAATGCATACACTTGTATTTTGTACAACGTGGCAAGCCTTCTCGTGCAATATCAGGCAAATGACTTTACAAATGGTGCATTCATGACTCTAAACTCCTGTACCCATCTGTAGAATGTAGATGTATTGCATCAACAGGCATAGAGTTGAGTAGCTGAATAGAAACCTGAGTCCCTGTGCTTCTAAAAAGCACCTGACTGTGGCCCTGACAACATTTGAGCTTGTCTGAACTTTGAACCCCAGTCAATTTGGGCAAAATGAGGTTGGCTGTTACTGCTTAATACAAAAAATATTTTCATTTGAAGGTCTTCTTTCGTATGGCAAGAGGTGATTAGCAATGTTCACGTAACCAAATCCAGAACCGTAAGCAGCTTTGTCAGTGGCTTGGTGTAAATCTGAGATGACCTCAGCAAATGATTGAAGTGGGTACTAATTTACAATGTGGCCCATAGTTTACAACTGGTAGCCACAGTCACATTGTGCATTGTCACTCATCTTCCAAAGGTGTAAGAGATGACACCTGCCATGCAATGTTCTAAAATGGTTCAATGCAGACCATTGTTGCTGGGATAGACTGAAGCTTTGAAGTTCTTTTATGGGTCGGCAATCAGATGTTTGTTTGAGACATTAACATTATTGCTGAATTCTTTTCAATTGGCCTCAGAATTGAATGAGGACACTTTTTAAGAACTTCAGCCCAGTCCCCAAAAGGCTTGCAAGATTTCAGAAGTGACTTTGGAAGGTTGTGGATGAATTGGTAAGTCCAGGCTGGGCCATGGTTCAATTGTGTTCATGAGCTGTATGTGCGTATCTCTGGAGTTTAGGTGAGGATCTATGTACCAGAGAGGGCAACCATTGAACAGGTGTTGATTTTAATGTTCCAGTTATTATTCTCATTGTGGCATTGAGCTGCACATCCAGACATTTGGTATGTGAGCTGCCTGCCCAGACTGGTGCATAATGCTCAGCAGTTGGGTATACCAGTACTAGAGTCACTGTTCAAAGTGTGTGCACATTGGTGCCCCAGGCTGTGCCCATGAATTTTCAGAAAAAGCTTGTCCATTTTGCACATCTTTTCCAGATGGCCTTTAAAAGTGAAGCTTCTGTCCAAGGTTACACCCAAGTACTTTGGATAAGGCTAATTTTGGACCTGTTGACTGCAAAAGGTGACAATAAGTGATTTCTTGGTGGCTGTGTTGTTTAGGTGAAAGGCTATTACCAAGGTTCTGGAGGCATTGGTGTGGAACTTCCAGCACTGAAAAGTATTCCACCATTATCATAAAGTCAACGAAGAGGGTGTTACCAATGGTGGTGAGATCTTTGCCTTGTACTGCAAGAACAATGCTCTCAGCATAAATGAACTTAATGCAAAATTGTGTTAGCTAAGTCATTCAGTGCAGATGTCACCGCAGGGGTGAGTCCGGACCCTCCTACACCAACATACAGAATAGCGGGGCAGCACTGGCTGCAGGGAAAGTTTCCAAGCACTATTTGTGAAGCTTTCGGAGGAACATCACTATTTCCTTTCATCAGAAAGCAGAGGTCTGGATTATCTTCAGTATTCCATCAGGCTGAGTGAAAATTCTCTGGGGCTTTGGGGCCAAAAAGAAGGTGGACATCTGTGAACCCAAACCCAATCTGTCAGTTGCTCACCAGCTGCCTCATTTCTACTATAGTCTCATTGTAAATGGTTGCTGTTAAAGTCACCAATGTACACAGCTGTGTGTGTGTGGGGGGGGGGGGGAATGATAATGCAGATTTGAAGATTGGAGGGTTATTTTATTTAATAGACTGGGACTTTTCAACAGGACATGAACTTTTATCTTAAATTTTTCAGTGTCTACACCCTCCCACCAGGTAACTTAATATTTACATAAATAAAGTAAAAAAGTCTGATCGTTTGATTTGAGCAAACTAAACCAACAACAACAGAATGAAGATTGGTACTGTTTAATGTAGAATGAATGATTACCCTTTTTGTGATTAAATTAAAAAAAAAAAACCTTTGGTATCAGAGAAGATGTTAAAAAAGATGGCAGTGAAAAGTAGGGTATTAGGTAATAAGTGAATTTTTTTACTGCTGAAGCTTACCTGGGAGGGTGGATTTCTACAAATAAATAACACTACAATATGCATAGGAATATATATAATACATACCTATTGTCCATTGAGTCTGGTATCCACTCTCTGGCATAGGCTAGTACCAGATGCTTCTTAAGAAGCTGCAAGAAACTTGACAGCAGACAAATATAGAATAAATGGCGAATTGGTGAAGTTTCCTGCTCAGCCCAGTGAGCGGATGGCTTACAGCTGGAAGCCTGAGGGCTTATATCCCTTATAAATTTTGACTGATCTAAAGTAATGGTGGATTTCTCATTATCCATATAAATGTCTAATGCATTTTTGAATCCTCTTACATTCTTGGACTTTGTGATTTCTTGTGGTGGTAAAATATATTTCCTGTAATCAGTTTTAAAATGTATTATCTCTTAATTGTATTAGAGACCATCTTGTTCTTGTGTTATATGGGCATAAATAGGAGACTCCAATTGTACCCCCTCTGTTCATTGTTTTATACACATCTATCATGTCCCCTCTCACTTGTCTTCCCTCTGAACTGAACACTTATCTTCTCACCATCCTAATCATTTCACACTCTTTTCCTATGGAAGTCTTCCTATGCTTCTAATCATTGTGTTGCTCATATCTTCACGATATGCCTATTAAGGTTAAACTTATTTCAGTGTAACTAAATTGAAATATTTATGACCAGTGCTCAGATGCTATGACCAAAGTCTGGCAAGTCTTTCAATTCACAGCATATAGAAATGGATTCTTTTTTTATCTTGAGCCCTGCAGTCATCCTGTTCTCATTTCCTCAGATGTCTGCTGAGTGGAACATCTAGACCTCTGAACCCCAAGATAATCTGCTTTCAAAGTCACAGTGGGACTCAGCCAGAGTCTTCACTTTTTTCCTAAAAGCTATGGGGGCGGGTCGGGAGGGGAGGGAAGATGGAACCAACCAATCACATTTACGGCATTTCATCTTGAATTAGGCCCCAATCCAGCTGTTTACAAATGTGTGGGCTCACTGGTGCACTCACATAGATCCCCACTGGTATCAATCGCACTCCGAGCCCACACACTATAAAATGTAAGATCAAGGCCTTAGATCATAAGCTCCTTGTGGCAGGGAGCGTCTCTTACTATGTGCTTGTACACTACCTACCACAATGGGCCCTAGCCATTGACTGGGAGCTAATGTTTTAAAAATATATAGTAAGTTATATAAATAAATGGGTTTTGCCTTTATTCAAACAATATTTTTTGTTTAGAGGCCTTATGATCTACTATTAGAACAAATCAGGTCTATATACCATAATGAAGTGACTTCATCTAATGCTAAATAGTTCAAGTCAGTTTCATTAGTTGTAGAGGAGGCAAGAATACCAAAAACAAATATTGGACAGAGAACTGCAGTAAGGTCAGTTTGCTGGAAAAAAACAAACAAAAAGTGGAGTTTATTTCCATTACCGTCACCAACAAAATGACACAAAGCACTTAGCAGAAACTGAAATCACCTTTAACAGTTTTCAGAGTAGCAGCTGTGTTAGTCTGTATCCGCAAAAAGAACAGGAGTACTCGTGGCACCTTAGAGACTAACAAATTTATTTGAGCATAAGCTGCCCACGAAAGCTTATGCTCAAATAAATTTGTTAGTCTCTAAGGTGCCACGAGTACTCCTGTTCTTTTTGCGGATACAGACTAACACAGCTGCTACTCTGAAAACTGTTAAAGGTGATTTCAGTTTCTGCTAAGTGCTTTGTGTCATTTTGTTGGTGACGGTAATGGAAATAAACTCCACTTTTTGTTTGGTTTTTTCCAGCAAACTGACCTTACTGCAGTTCTCTGTCCAATATTTGTTTTTGGTATTCTTGCCTCCTCTACAACTAATGAAACTGACTTGAACTATTTAGCATTAGATGAAGTCACTTCATTATGGTATATAGACCTGATTTGTTCTAATAGTAGATCATAAGGCCTCTAAACAAAAAATATTGTTTGAATAAAGGCAAAACCCATTTATTTATATAACTTACTATATATTTTTAAAACATTAGCTCCCAGTCAATGGCTAGGGCCCATTGTGGTAGGTAGTGTACAAGCACATAGTAAGAGACGCTCCCTGCCACAAGGAGCTTATGATCTAAGGCCTTGATCTTACATTTTATAGTGTGTGGGCTCGGAGTGCGATTGATACCAGTGGGGATCTATGTGAGTGCACCAGTGAGCCCACACATTTGTAAACAGCTGGATTGGGG
>NC_048303.1:94929260-94981836 GCF_013100865.1 Trachemys scripta elegans | reverse complement strand
AGCACTCCGCAGCTGGCGGGTAGATCCCCTCTCCCCGGCAGCTTCCTGCTTTCCTTGGCCTGGGCAGCCCGCAGCTTCCTGCATTAGCAAGGCTGCCCGCGGACGTTGCCGGGGAGAGGGGATCTCGCCAGCTGCTGCCCGCCCCACTGCTCTGCTCCCCCCAACCCCCAGGAGAAGTGAGCAGCATGCGCCTGCCACCCCTTCCTCACCCCCCCCCCGACTGAGCCCCTCTGAGGGGGGGCACAGCATGGCTGCAGCGTGGCCGGAGAAGGCAAAAGGGGGGGGGGCAGTGCAGTGCAGCTAGAGGAGCCAGGCAAGGGGGGGGGGCACAGAGCAGCCAGAGGAGCCAAGGGGGACATGGCCAGAGGAGGAGGGCGCCTTTTTTAGGTTTGCTCCCCCTGCACTTAGAACCTGGTTATGCCACACTGGTGTCAGTGTGGATGACGTGTTGTATTACTATGCTGTGATTGGCTTCCAGAAACATCCCATAATCCCCTGAAGTCAAGTGGCCACTTGTCTCATTGTTTTGAACTCTGCTGCAGGCATACAGATATCCCCTTTCAAAGCTCCATTTCTGACTGCCGGCATACTTATCTCCTCTGGGACATAAAGCAAATCATTACTGTGGAATACTGTGAGTGTGTGTGAGAGAGGCGGGGAGGAGGGGGATCTGCTGCTGTCTGAACTTACAAGACAGCATGCTGGCACACTCTGCCCCCCAAAACACACTGTCTCTCCCCCACATACACACAACACATTCCTTGTCACACTCTACTTCCCCCCCCCCATTTGAAAAGCATGCTGCAGCCACTTGCACACTGGGATTGCTACCACAATGCACTGCTCTTTGTAGCATTGCAAGAGCTGCTAATGTGGCCACGCCAGGGTGCTTGCAGCTGATAGTGTAAATACACATCAGCGTTTTCCCCGCTGCGGTCTCCGAAGGCTGGTTTAACTCCCAGCTCTCTACATCTGCAAGTGTACCCAAGCCCATAGTTACACACACAAACAGCAACACTGGTTTCAATAGAACTTCTCCCATGAGTAATGTTATTCATCTGCACATATTTAAAGGATCAAAACCATAAAAAGTATATACACATTTTTTAACTTTAATCTCTTACTATTGGTGTACAACCCACTGCATACTAAGCTTCAGTCTAGGCTACCATCTCTTCTTCATCCCAAGAAGTTTGGAAATAGTTTCAAGAGTTAGGACTAAAAGGTTAACTACTTTTATGTCAGTCCTGTTACATCCTCCATTCTACTCCCAGAAGTAGCCCCACTGAATTTACTCTGACTGGTGGCCACCTACCTAAGCCAGTCACAGCATGATTTGGCCCCAAGTTAACAAATATAACTATCACAGTGAGTTATACTTTGACAGTGCTTTAAGAGAGAGGACTTTCAAGTGTCAAGAGAAAACAGTTTCATTTAGAAAAATAAATTTATTTTTCTGGATATTCAGTAAATGTTTAAATGTTCTGGAATACAAGTGGGTAGACTGATGTACATTACCTCTTTCTGAAAGTTGAGCCCAGCAGCTCTGCTCTGCCAGTTAGAGTTGCAACATAAAAGAATTTCAATTCAATCCTCATCAACTAATTAAAAAAAATTACAAGTGTAGAAAAGTGACATTATGCACCAAAATAAACTTGATATCAGCATTTATATCCTAACAGACCCAGAATAATAAATTCCCCTGAAAAGATGGACATTGCAGATTAGAGCTATAAATGTCATCTCTGAAATTAAAATCTAATTGTTAAAACTATTTTAAAGTTTAACAAACTAAAACAAGCACACAAAACATTACTGTAAGAAGTGTACTTTAAACACAAAGCCTTTTAGCTGGTTGGTGAATATTTCAACTTAAATTCAAAGTTTTCTGAAAAGAGGATTCAGAAGTATGTATCCCAGAATACACGTGGAACCACTGCAAAAGCCTTAACATTGGCATATTGGTCAATTCCCTTTTAACTGGTTTTTTAAAGAATTCCTGATGTGCATTCCCTGAGATCTTTTTGCATCTACATGTTTGCTCTGTCTAGCTTTTTCTCCACCCCTTGCCCAACAGTAATTTAAGATTATGAAAAAGGATTTAGTTATGGCCACACAAGATCTGGTTTTTAAGTCTTTGGATTGAATAGTAGCAGAGATCAAAAAACCCTGAAAGGCTAATATTGAAACGTTACACAAGAATAGCTGGACCTACTCTCTTGACCCCAAATATGCATTTTGAGGCTTGGATCTCTTCCAATAATAGAGTATGTGGTATGGAAATTTGTAGGGAAAAAAGTAGTTAGGTGAGACTCAATTGAACGAACATCTCATATATACCCCAAGTGGAGTTTCTGATGCTCATACCAAGGCGATGAGTAAGGTGCAACACACTAGTAAATCATCACTACATACTTAATATTTTATCTGCATGACAGCCTTATTGGTGTGAAGCTGTCATACCATACACAAGATAGCATTTTAATTTTTGTGTTGATTCAAAGCTTTCTTTCTCAAATATTCTTCCAAGCACTGAATTGCAAAGGGATCAACATCAGTATCAAACTTGTTGGCAAATAAGTGGTGTTTCTGTAACATCCAGTTCAAGTCTCCCACACCAAACACACACACAGAGCGCACATGAATTCCATTGCACGGAGGATAGGGGGCACCTTTTGAAACATCCCCTTCAAAATAATGCCACTTCACAAATCTGGCAAGAGCATTCATGTCAGAAACATCATACTTGTCACTAGAAGAAACTGCCCCTGGGACTTCAGGGATTCTTTGAATAGTAGCCCACAAGTATTCATCAGGGCTATAAGTGTCTTTAGCCCATTCAATAAATTCAAGGATTTTGCTGTTTTCTAGCACATACTCTACAAATCTCCTACTAGCAACAAAATAGGCACTGCCAGAGAAAACAGGTGTACTAAGAGGTGGAGGTTGTTTGTCTATTCCCATGTTCTTTAGCTTACCATCAACAATTTCATGGTGTTTTTTCCATCGTATTTCTTTGATGGAAGGCATTTTCTCAGTTTCTAAGCTGTTTTCACCCTTTAGGGCTTTCAATTTCTCCACCATTTCCTGGTTGGTCTTAATAGGAAAGTCCATACCACAAAGATTTATCAAATATTTCCAGTTTGTACTTCTCCTGTAGAGATCTTTCATGCAGTTGAGGTCTGCCTGTACCCTGCTCCACGAAGCATACACTACACTCTCCAATTGGCTGGCAATAAAGACATTATTGAAACAGGACACAATTCCCTTAACTGCTGCCAGAAAAGATTCTGGAGACTTTTTGTCAACATGAATGCAGTAATAATTCTGAGGAGCATAGATTGATCTTAGAAGTCTATCAAGCATGTCTATTTTGTGATATACCACTATTGAATAGGCAATTGGAAATCCAGCTTCTTCTTTACTGAGAGGTTCCATAATATATTTCCGCATCTTGGTAAAAGAGGCACAATCTGTTGTCATATTAATGTAATCACTTGCTGTTAGCTTAGGGCGTTTCTTAAATGTCACAGTTAACATCTCAAGCTTTACTTTTTGAATTTCCTCTATATCACCCTGCAGTATCTTAGAGCAGTTAATATTAGTGGTAGGATCTTCACCAGTCAGCTCTAGATGTCTGTGATTCAAGAAGTCCGGCTTTTGGTTATTTTTTAGAACCGAAAAGGCCACTAAAGTCAGAAGTAGCACAAGGAGGTGCCTGTAGCGTAAAATATGACAAAAACAAAATTTTCTTCTCAGCATTTCAGACATCAGATACCTTCACTTGGCTAAACAAAGCTTCTTTGTACTCATGATCTCAAACCCACTTCAACAGCTTCAGAGTCATCTGTTCTCATTTCTCAAAAGTGTGCGTATATGCACTGGACACTGGAGGAAAAGCCCTAAAACAAAAATAAAATATAAGTCATTTCTAATAAGTACAGTTATTCTGCAATTCAATTCTACATTTTACCAGTGGCTTTTAAAAGTCTTTGCTTTAATGGTGAATGGTTTAGTTAAAAGTTTCCTGAAATTTAGAAAATGTAATGAATAGGGTGGTCAAAGTTTAGGCTTTTGAAAGTTTAGATATAGTCTGAGTTTTCATGGAACTGTTTTCCCATTTTATGACCAGCTCTAGTATTGAAGCTTCAATTCAAATGTTAATTTTCCCCTCATACCATCTTTTCTATTGCATTATTGGATGAAGTGTGTTAATTCTGGTATGGCTGGTCTAAGATAGATTACTTAGATCCACTGAATACGTTTTAAAAATGTTGGCATTTTAAAATGCAATAGGAAGAAAATTGTTTTGTCCCCTAGACAGAACTGGTTCACCCATATTGGTTCACTAAATTATTTCATCTAATTGGGGTTTTGTGCAATACAGAGAATGTGAAGTGTTAGTAGCTTAAGTACGTATAGTAAATATTCCAACCTGAATTTAACAAGGACATTTTACACACACTCCATCAAAGATTTGTTGGCATTTCAATTTACAACTCATTTACTGGGGAAACTATTCACATTTCATCCTCTCATTTGAAATGCAGCCCACATGCACATTCAGCATTTTATTCTTGTGATACAGACCCTTAAACATACTGAAGAATGAGTAGTGATGTGACCCTAGAGCTTCTTTCAGGAAAGATCTGAAAAAGAGAAGGGGAAAAATATAATCTAGTGTTACATAGTCATCTAGCTTTCAGAGAGTTCCTGAAGACAGCTCTCTAATTGACATGGTATTGCTATTTTTGTGGTCTATTTTTAAACAGGTATTTAAATTGCACTTTTGAAACTGTTTTTCATATCACTCTATGCATAAGACAGCTTACTTAGTTGTTAGAGAGCTGGCTACTAGATAAGCATGGACTACAGAGTGTTGAGAGAAGTATAATGTTGTCAGAAATATAGGAATAGCCCTAATTTCTCTCTCGATACAACTACATGGATTTCATATGAAATATCCAATACGCTAAGAACGAAATAAATGAAAATCTGAGTTTGTTATAAATTCAAAGCACTATGGTATATATCTGTGTATTCACCTGTAATGTACAGTACATATTTTATGTCTATTAGCTCTTAATTAAAATATCTTAACCCCTACCCATGTGAACATTCTCCATTATATATTTTTATAGAAAATTTGACTGAAGAGACTTGTATATAGATGGACAGAATCTGGAGACATCTGCAGATGTATAACTGCCCAGAAGAGTTTGCCAAGAATCTCTGGAATCTGGGGGCTGGTCTACACTGGGGGGTGGGGGGGGGGAAGAGAAGGGGAATGATCCAAGATACGCAACTTCAGCTACGTGAATAGCGTAGCTGAAGTCGAAGTATCTTGGATCAAATTACCTGGAGTCCAGACGGCGCGGGATTGATGGCCGTGGCTCCCCCGTCGACTGCGCTACCGCCGCTCGCTCTGGTGGAGTTCCGGAGTCGACGGTGAGCGCGTTCGGGGATCGATATATCGCGTCTTAACGAGACGTGATATATCGATCCCGGATAAATCGATTGCTACCCGCCGATACGATGGGTAGTGAAGACGTACCCTTTATCAACTAAACAGGTAATAGTTTAAGAGTGGCACTTTATTTGTATTCACAAATATGCTTGCAAAAAATTAAAAGCTACATTTGGTCAAAAACTTTGTTTTTCCTTTTCTTTCTTCTCTCTACCTCCCCTTCCAGGCTTACATGTAAACAATATTGAGACAGCATGAAAGGGAAAAATAATGCAAACTCAATAAATAAGACCGTGGAGGCCTATAAACAATTATGTTGCATCTAACATACTAAATAGCCACTTCTACTTTTAAATACATCATTTAATTAACTCTAAAGAACATTCAGGTTTTAGCTTCATGTACTTTATTTCAGGGGTTCTCAAACTTCATTGCACTTCATTCAGGTGCGGGGGGGGGGGAGGGGGCAAAGCCCAAGGGTCAGGGGAGTGTAGTCTGAGCTCCGCCACCCAGGGCTGACGACCTTGGTCTTTGGCCCTGGACAATGGGACATGGGCTTCAGCTTCAGCCCTGGGCGGTGGGGCTTGGACTTTGGCCCCAGGCTGCAGCAAGTCTAACACCAGCCCTGGTGACCCCATTAAAATGGGGTCATGATCCACTTTGGGGTCCCAACCCACAGTTTGCGAACCACTGCTTTATTTAATAGGAAGCAAAATGCTCAATGTATATGGAGGGATGGTGATGGGAGTCCATAATTTTCAGTGAGAACACGTGCCAATATTTCAATCTGGAAACTAAAGCATTAAAACTTTTTACTAACTACTATTAGAGAGCACTCTGGAAGACCTTCTAACAATTTGTTTTTGAATTTTAAACAGAGACAAATGATCAAGGCTTGAGATTTCCATAACCCAAGAACTTCATTAAGCCTGTTTTTCTGTAACCTGCTCAGTACGAATTTTTAATAAGTCTGCTAAAATTTTAACTTCTAATTTATGATTCTCAAACTGTGGCTTCTAAGCTTACTTGGTGATGCCTGTCAGTCTTCATTTGGGGATGCTTACTAGTTGCAGCCCAGATCATGATTCTCAGAAGCAGTCTTGACCCCCGCGTTCCTCCCCCCCCCAGTGATGTATTCTGGGTAGTTTCTTCAATGTATAGTCAAAAATGTTTAAATTAGCAGCACGTGACAACAAAACTAGAGAGTTAGCAAATCTACAGGACAGCAGACTCACACTGCAAAGTGACATTGAAGAGATTAAAGTAGTGGTAGCTCCAGGCAGCAAGAGAAGTTTCATTCTGCATCAAGGGAGAGGAAATAGATAGCAGTCAGGTAGAGTGCTGGAGCAGAGGGAATAACCAAGTAAAGTTTGCTCTTATTAGGCCACTTGTACGTAGCCAAAAAACAAAATGTTTGAGGGACCAATGCTACTCTCCATGCTGACTACTAGGATTCCATCATCCTCCAAACTAAATGAATTGCACAACAATTCATTAGTCCCACTGCATTTGCAGTTGAGTGATTATATAAAATTTTATAGGAAATAAGTGCTCTGGGTCAGATTTTCCTTCATGGTAGTAGAATGACATGGAATTGGACTAGAAATAGCTCACTCCAACTACATGTACACACTTATACTGTGTCCTCTGAAGTTAAACAGCAGTAGTTTCATACTCTTATTTAAATAACTCATCTGACACACATCCATGCCTCCTCAGATGTGCAACCATCTATATAACAGTTAAAATAGTTTTCTGCAAACTCAAATTAGCTAAGAACTCTCTATTCTGCAGTAGGGAAATTAAACAAGATGGTGACTCTTTGGTTCAGTTTCCATCTAGTGTCTACAGTAGCTGTTCATAAAGCAAAGAGCTGGCTTTATAAACAGACAAAAATAAAGTCTACAGCTCTTCATTACACTGGTGGTGTGACACAGCTGTTCCACTCATCCACAAGGGTCTCCACAGTTGTGTAGAGTAGGATTACAAAGGAGATTTCCCATCTTCCTAAAGAGGGTGGGAGGAGGGAAGGTGAAGGGAAGCAGTAGTTTTAACCCACAGAACTGCTATCAATCACTCCCATAACATTAAAGCCCTTTACATCAGTTTCTTAGGGCAGGTCTACACTTCAAATGCTGCAGCAGTGCAGCTACACTGATGTAAAAAGCAACAGAGGGTCCTGTGGCACTTTTAAGACTAACCGAAGTATTGGGAGCATAAGCTTTCGTGGGTAAGAACCTCACTTCGAAGTAAGTGACACAGGACCCTCTGTTGCTTTTACAGATTCAGACTAACACGGCAACCCCCCTGATACACTGATGTAGTGCTTCAGTGAAGATGCTACTCTGCTGACAGGAGAGCTTCTCCCATCCACATATTAATCCACCTCCATGGGAAGCAGTAGCTCAGAGAAGATTGTCCATTGACATAGTGCTGTTACACTACCTAGCTCTTAGTGTAACTGCTTCACTCAGGGGCGAGGATTTTTTACACACCTGAGCGACTTAGTTATATGGATATAAATGTATAGTGTAGAGGTGGCAACTTTTCTTCCTCTTTTGTTCAAGGTACTTTTCTACAGAAAGTTTCCCAGGATCCATTATTGCTTATCACAAGTTTCTGCAAAAGGGCTCTATATGGTTCCCTTCGTAGAATGAAGGCAATCAGAGAAATAAGACTGCCTTCTCCACTCAGTGAAGCCCAAAGGTCTCAAATCTCTACTACTTTGCACTTGTGCAGTCATTCACATGAGTATAAAGAGGTGTGAAACTCTGCCATTCTGATTAGCATATAGAGTGTCAAGTTTCTCTATAGGGTTTGTAGCAATGTAGCTTATTGTTTCTGATCAGCTCTTCCCAAATACTCTCAGTGCTGTATAGGCAGGGCCAGCTTCCCCCCCCCCCCCCCAAAAAAAACACCCAAAATCGCGATCTGCGGCACTTTGGCAGGAGTCCTTCGCTCCGAGTGGGAGTGAGGGACCTGCTGAATTGCCACCGAATAGCTGGACGTGCTGCTCCCCTCTGGAGTGGCCGCCCCAAGCACCTGCTTGCTAAGCTGGTGCCTGGAGCCGGCCCTGTGTATAGGTTTTGATATAGTCTAGTCTCTGGTCCAACTAACAGCAATGTAGAATGTAACAGAAGGGCTTGCCTATACTGGCACTTTATAGTGCTGCAACTTTCTTGCTCAGCGGTGTGAAAAAACACCCTCCTGCGTGCAGCAAGTTTCAGTGTTGTAAAGCGCCAATGTAGACAGTGCACCAGCGCTGGGATCCAGGCTCTCAGCGCTGGTAGCTACGCCCCCTTGCGGAGGTGTATTTTTTAAGAGCGCTGGGAGAGCTCTCTCCCAGCACTCTGCAGAGGCAGCGCTTTAACACTCAGTGCTTGTTTCCCCGAGCCCAAAAGCGGCGTTCAACGGTGCTGAGCATGTCCGTGAATGCCACAAGCAATTTTGTGTCGTATGCATTATGTGACTCGCTATCATCGGACTCCTCACTGTCACTTGGGATCTTAAGGAATAGCTCGACTGCCAAATGAGACGTGCTGGCGAGACTCGTCAGCATACTCCTCAGCAGTTCAGGCTCCATTACCTGCAGACCGAAACGGAACACAGATCGTGCTGCACAGAAGCTGTTGAAAGATGGCGCCAAATGTGGACGGAAACACAGGGATTGCTGGGATGCGAAGCAATGCATCACGGGGCATTGGGACAAGACCCAGAATGCCCCACACCCCCTACCCCCTTCCCACAACCCACGGTGCCAGAATGGGAAGAGGTGCTCTGTGGGATAGCTGCCCATAATGCACCACTCCCAATGCCACTGCAAGTGCCACAAATGTGGCCACGACAGTGCGCTGGCAGCTGTCTGTGTGGACAGACTGCAGCGCTTTCCCTACTCAGCTATACAAAGACAGGTTTAACTCACAGCGCTGTACAGCTGCAAGTGTAGCCATACCCTCAATGTAGTATTGACGGTGTCCTGTGATGTGTTCCGTATAAATGTCTCTGGACCACCTGATAGTGTCAGACACCATGAGCTGTCTCATGAGCCGGGCATAGCGTCGACTGACTCCGCATGCTCTCAGAACCGGCTCGTAGTGGGGGTCCCACGAGCCCACACATACAATACAAGGATGATGAAGTTTGTGCATAATACTGGTTTGTGACAGTTAATCCTAAATAGATTTTGCAAATTAGATATACATTGATAATTGCTTTAAAGAAGACCAAAACAGCATAAAAGCAAAAAGACAGGAAGAGTGACTCTTTAGAAAGCATTTCCTTTTAACAGAGTGGAAATGCAAAATAATGTTTGAAGGCTTCAATGATAGTTTAAAACTGAAAAAGTATGTGGTAGAGAGGTTCCCCCCTCCTCTCCTTTTGGAGAGCTATTTAAAGTTCTTAACCCATTTCAATCAATCAAGTGTTGGTAAGAAACTGAAAAATTCAGTAGTTACAGAAGTAATCTATTGAATTTTGGAGCTCTCTTGGGAGCTGGCCCAAGACTTTGGAATGAATATTCACAGGAAATAAGAACCATCACTACTTTTCCACCTTCCACAATAAGTGCAAGACACATTTATTTGACCTTGTCTTCACTAAGATATAGCAACATGTGTTTTTAAATATGTTTATATTATGCACACGTGCACACAAATTCCAAAATCAAAACACACATGATATAAAATATATGTTTCTATTATGCACACACTTCCATTGGGGAAAGGAGGAGAGAACAGAAAGGTGATAGTTCTTAGCCCTGTTGCTCAATGCACTGCTGGAAGGCATTCAGATACTATGGTGATGAACACAGTGTAGGAATCTATACAAAACACTCAGTAAATGCCTTTAAGGTAATGGGGCTAAACTGAAGTGGTTACTGGGTCAGGGGCCACACCACACAGCTCCTGGAAGCAGCTGCATGGCCCTGCTCCGGTGCTCTAGCAGGGTCGGGGGCCGCTCCACGTGTAGGTGCTGGAGAAGGGACATGCCACTGCTTCCCAGAGCCACTTGAGGTAAGTGTCGCTCAGCACCTGCATCCCTGAGCCTCTCCGCACACCCCAGCCACCTGCCCCAGCCCTGATCCCCCTCCATCCCAGCCAAGAGCACCCTCCTACACCCCAAAATCCTCATTTCCAGCCCCCCCAGAGCCCTCATCCCATTCCACACCCCAACCCCAATTTTGTGAGCATTCATGGCCTCCCATACAATTTCTATTCCCTGATGTGGCCTTCAGGCCCAGCCCTAGTTAGAGCCTTTCATAATGCCTCCCACTTCAAGTCTCTCTCCCGCTAGAAATCACTTTTCAGAAGATTGTCGCCTCCAGCACAAGACATGAAAATGTCAGCTGTAATTAAAAACTTAAATACAGGTTTGCAATTTATTCATGGTGACTGTGTAGATTTCTGGGCTTGGGCTGGAGCCCAAGGTATGGGACCCCCCCCCCACTCTAGCCTAGGCTCTAAGACCCTGGGAGGAAGGGGGGGGGGGCGCAGAGCAAGCCCGGAAGTCCGCACAGCAATGAAACAGCCCGGAGCCCAAGTCAGGTGGTACGGGCCAACCGTGGGTGTCTACTTGTACGATAAACAAAAAAAAGTGATTTGCTATTACACTGTGGAAGCTGATACCAAGAAGGAAACAAGCTAAAAAACAGACTATGAGTGTGGTGTGGAAGTTGGCAATGGGAAAAGAGGAAGAATGGGGTGCGGGGGTGGAAAGGAACAAGATGTTTTTAGCAATCGTCTCACATATAAAAACTTGTCTACTGAGAACAATAAGTCAAATCCACTATTGCTTAGTCTACACCAGTTGTAGTGTAAGCATGGAAAACTCAAATTTTTGGGGGGAGGGGGAGTTTGTTTAAAGCCTAAGTATAAGTCCACATTTAAGCATCTAAGTGGACTCATTTGGCAAAGTGCTGAACACACAGCATCGTCCACTGACATCAGCATTTTTCTCCCTTTCTCTTCTGTCCCTTTCTGGGACCTTCCTTATTTAATTGGTTTTCCTTTAGAGAGCAGATGCTGCAGTACTTCATGAGAGGCCACCCTGTGACCCTTTTTGCTTACACTCCATTTCCAAAATGATCCTTCTGCAGAGCTCTGACATTGTTAGGTTGTCAGTGGCAACTGTTGAATGTTTAATACTTTTGGGGAGGAGGGGGAGAAATCAGGCCATCTATTTCAATGCCTGAATATGGACATAAGAGCTTTGATTTAGGCACCTATTTAAAAAAGTTTTGGCTGTATTAGGACATACCCCAACTAGCATGTATAGCCACGTTATTTGAAGACAACGTATAACTGATTCTTAAAGATGATTTCAGAACATAGTGATTTTTTGTAGACAAATCCCAAATTATATTTACCGCCTACCCTACTAAAATCCTCACAGACATTATGCAGCTAGATTATCCAGAGCATCTTCCTATTTTCATTAGGAATATTTAGCACTCGCCACCCCACCCACCCTTTCCCAACTGGCTCAAGTTCTGACACTCTCACCTCATTGAGTAGTAACTTGCTCACTGAGTAGCCCTACTGAAATCAATCTTGGTACTTAAGATAGATATTCAGTAGAACTACTCAAAAAAAAAAGATGCTAGTTTCCTTTAGTGCAGGTGGGGCCAGGGGACCACCTTCTCTTACTCACTTAGGGCAAGTCTACTCTACTACACCATCATTACAATACTGGAGGCAAAAAGCATTCCACCCATTTCCTACAAAGCTCTTCAGTTTTGTCATAGTTATCTCTAAAATAGTTCAGATGCCCCCAGTCAAGTAATTCCAGATTACTACTGAGGACTTCAAAATCCAGTCAAACACACATAAAATCTTTACTGAACACATGCACCTTACTGTAGCTTTTCCAAGTTTTACAAATTTGGTTACAATCATTTGGTAGCATTTCATGATTAAAAAGAGGGTTACCCAAATAGATCTTTAGTGTATACCAACACTACTAATTTATGGTCTCAATTGCAGAAGCTCATCTGCACTGTTTGGCCCCACTTAACAGCAAATTATTACATAAGGCACTGTTGTAATGAGGTGGCATATTACTTCATTATCTTCATAAGCGATTACAGTACTTGTAGTAGATTAAATATCCGGTAATTAAAAAGAAAATGACTAATTCACAAAGTAAGACAGTGATACATTAATCTGGTTTTAACTTTTTAATTTGGCAAATTCATACCAGAAGCATATCCAGATACCTACATCTAGTAGACTTACAAGGGTGGTCTAATTAAAACAATAATGGTATCTCTTATGTAACAAATGAATTTAGGGTCTAGAGAATGTCAACTGAGTATGGATTATTTTTATTTACTACAGAAACCAATACCTGAAGCCTGTTACAGATTACCCTCAAACCACCATTTCTGCTTGTTTGCTTAGAAATGTAGAACATGTTTGAAGGGAAGAATTACCAGTTCTTCCAAGAAGACTAGAAGAACATGATTTAAGTACAGTGGCATGTGTCAAGTTTCAGTTGATAGAAAAAGCGATTTATCTGCTCAAGAGCTTCACACCTACTCAGAGCAGGACTTTAGGGTGCTATGATAAAAATGCCAGTGGCCAGTCTACAATAGCACTCCCAGTGTGGCTAGTACTGATAGAGCTGCATGAGCGTTAGTTTTACCAAAAAAAACTGTTTGCCTTCCCTTCAGAAAGATGAAAACAGACCATTGTAAACACCTTTCACCATGGAATACTGACAGGTGTCTAGAACCAAAGAGCCTTAAAATTAAATGTTACTATTAATATCCTCAACATATTCTCCAGTTTACAAAGAATATAGCTTGCTGAATAGTTTCTTTCCCACAGTTTGAGAAGACTCCTTTTACAGTTCCAGTCACCTTTACGCGATGCTGTATTTTGTTTTCAATTTTTTAAGAACTCTTCAATTGGCAATAGCCATTCTGCACACTGCCTATGCATACAGGCTAATGCTCCATGTAAAAGCTCTAGTGTTTGGAACTGGCATGAATTGCACCCTTAATTTCACTTATACCAGTTCAAAGTCTTAAGTCATATCCACACACTTCATTCAAAATAGATTCCTAGTAGGGTGTCAAGCGATTAAAAAAAATTAATCACGCGATTAATTGCATTGTTAAACAATAAGAATACCATTTATTTAAATATTTTTGGATGTATTCTACATTTTCAAATATATTGATTTCAATTACAACACAATACAAAGTGTACAGTGCTCACTTTATATTTATTTTTGATTACAAGCATTTGCACTGTAACAACAAAAGGTAGTATTTTTCAATTCACCTCATACAAATACTGTAGTGCAATCTCCTTATCATGAAAGTTGAACTTACGTATGTAGAATTATGTACAAAAAAAGTAACTGCATTCAGAAATAAAATAAAAAAAACTTCAGAGCCTACAAGTCCACTCAGTCCTACTTCAGCCAATTGCTCAGACAAACAAGTTTGTTTACATCTGCAGGAGAGAATGCTGCCCACTTCTTGTTTACAATGTCATCTGTAAGTGAGAGCAGGTGTTTGCATGGCACTGTTGTAACCAGCATTGCAAGATATTTACATGCCAGATGCGCTAAAGATTCATATGTCCCTTCATGCTTCAACCAACATTCCAGGGGACATGTGTCCATGCTGATAATGGGTTCTGCTTGGTAACAATCCAAAGCAGTGTGGACCGATGCATGTTCATTTTCATTATCTGAGTCAGATGCCACCAGCAGAAGGTTGGTTTTCTTTTTTGGTGGTTCTGTAGTTTCCGGATCGGATTGTTGCTCTTTTAAGACTTCTGAAAGCATGCTCCACACCTTGTCCCTCTCAGATTTTGGACGGCATTTCAGATTCTTAAACCTTAAGTCCAGTGCTTTAGCTATCTTTAGAAATCTCACATTGGTACCTTCTTTTAAAAAGAATAAAAGGTCAAATGTAGATGCATCAACTCCAGTGGGGGCATAGTTGGTACTTAACACCTGAAAGAATACATAGATCGACTAAAATGTAACTTTCAGTCTAACTTCCAGCAGCGCTCCTCCTTCTGCACCTATCAGGTGCGTCACAAAAATCTTTTCCTAGAGGGCCTCTTCACAATCTTGGAAAGTGGGGCTATGGAGGGGACCACTACTTAATAGAAATCTCATTTACTCTTCTCTGCTTGAGGTCTCTGTTCATGACTGGTCACCAAGTATTGCAAATATTTTTGTAGTAAAAGTTTTGAAGTTATCCTAATATAATAAGCATAAGTGAGGTAAAACAAAAAGTGTTTAAGTAGTGAGATTTAGTATCATGCCACTTAATGTACCATAACTACTTCAGCCTCAGGATTAGATCCTTTGTCCCACTATAAAAACCAAAAGCAAGTAAGTTTAACATTCAATAAAATACTTCACTAGTAGTTTTAAAATAAAGACTCAAAAGACCAATATAATTTCACCAAGACCAGTTTTAGGTTACAATTACAGGGCCTAATTGCTAATTATATCATGATAGCACTAAGGGGCTGTCAAGTGTTGGATCCAGACACTGGGGATTACCAGATACATGGAGACTCCTGAGGTGGTGTAAAACTAGTATAATGGCTCTACATCTCTCCCCCATGAAGTCCCAAAGGTAGGGTACATGGGTGGAGCCCTGCTGGACTCAAACTGTTCTCAGCTGCTGGAATAGTCCTTTGGGACCTAGGCAGCTTAATACAACAGCAAGCAGCCTAAGGATTGCTCTATCTTGAGCAAGGGTCCAAACTCCAAATATAGGGGGGTACAATGTGACAAATCACTTAACGGTGCCAGCCTTTTCCCTGAATTCTGCTGGAACTGAATCTGGGCCATAAATTTTAAGATGGCAAAAATGTTCTAAAAACTTTAGTTAGCTTTTGACTCTCTTTCCTGCCAACTCACATCTTGCTTTGAGTATCAAGTTGAAGTTAGCAAGTGGCCTTACCTCATCCTGTAAACCAGTCTATGGGCTTGGCTACACTTGCAGACGTAGAGTGCTAGGAGTTAAACCAGCCTTCAGAGACGGCAGCAGGGAAAACGCTGCACTGTCAGCTGCAAGCACACTGGTGTGGCCACATTAGCAGCTTCTGCAATGCCATAAAGAGCAATGAATTGTGGTAGCTATCCTAGTGTGCAAAAGGCTGCAATGTGCTTTTCAAATGGGGGGCGTGTGGCGTGTGACAGGGAGTGTGTTGTGTGTATGTGGGGAAAGAGACAGTGTTTTGGGGAGCTGAGAGTGTCAACATGTTGTCCTGTAAGTTAAGACAGCAGCATACCTCCTTCCCTCTCCTCCCCTCACACACACTCACAATAGCAGCATTCCACACTAATGGTTTGCTTTGTCCTGGAGGAGATAAGCATGCCGGCTCTTTGAAAGGGGATATCTGCATGCCTGCAGCTGATTTCAAAACAATGAGACGAGTGGCCACTTGACTTCAGGGGATTATGGGACGTTTCCAGAGGCCAATCACAGTGCAACACCTCATCCACATTGATGCCCAGGGCATTTCAGCCAGGGCACAGCAAGCTTTATGCTTCTCGTGGAGGTGAATTACCAGGAGCGCTCCAGCTGTAGAGACCAGGCGCTCTCTGTGTCTTGCCAGTGTGGACACCTCAGGAGTTAGGGCACCCGGGGATGCTTTAATGCACTCTAATTTGCAAGTGTAGCCAAGCCCTAAGATGGTTATTTCCTTTACTAATTTCACCTGATTTATATGTCTGGGGACAGAAAGAACTGTTCATTAATATTCTCTGGGACTACCACTTTCTCTCAATCCATGGCAATGTCCCACTTCCTTCCAAGGTTTGTACTTTTACAAGGTTAACAACTCTGAACATCCCCTTTAGTAATACTTGCTTCATTTACCCGCCCTTAGAGAATACCAACTTATTACACTTCTCTGTCTATACATTGTTGCTGTCTGTCAATACCTAATAAGGATGTCAGTGGTTGATCTGCGCAGACAAGTCTCTCACCACTGTATTTACCCTATAACAGTCCAAGCAAAAGGCACCACACTTCCATGATGTTCCAAGATTCCCGGTGCTTTGTTGCCAGTGGTTACAAGAATAAATAAGTGATTAAATCAAACTGAGATAAAACATATGAAAATTCTTCCTTAGAAGAGATTAATTAAACAGAGCATTCTGTTCTACATGTCACTTTTAAACCATTTCATGAGGATATTAAGAATTATGGGGTATTGGCACAGTGAGCGGTTAATACCGATAAAGAACCAAAACAAAGTGTGTTCTCAGACCAGCAGAAAAATACAAAGGTATTGTAATGAAACTGCTGGCTCATGGCTGGGCACTGTATTAAAGATCAGTACATCCTGAGGTCAGAACAGACCTGGCTCAGGACACTGCCAGACCCCACAGGAGAGCAGACTAGAGACAGCACTCAGGAAGATGGCTCCTGAGGAAAGACCAAACAATGGATAGCCTGAGAGCTGGGACCTGGGAGATTCTGAGCTTGGCAGAGACTTGCCTGTTGCTGGAAGAAGGCCAGCAGCTGAAGTATACAGGATTGCAACATGCAGGCAAGAAACTGATGTGAAGGTGTTCCAGTCAGACTCTGGTTTTATTACCCCTGGACTGGACTGACTTAGAGTTTTTATGTCATTTATTGTAATCACAGAAGAAGTTGTACCTACGGTATTTGCACAATTTATTTATTTCACTGGAAACTGAGTTTTTACAGGAACCCACCAAGGACTAGAACCCATTGAACACAGCATTTGGAGCCCCAAGAGCTCACCTCTGAACTCGTTACACATTAGCATGCTAACCTGCACCGAGGAGACTGGTGTACCACAACACATACCGTGGAAATCTTGCATTGCTGCTGGTTGCAGCATACTATGTAGAACATTTATTCTTCAGAAGGGGGAAAAAAAACTAATTGGTGAACCACAGCAGCAATGTCATCTGATGGGATGTGTGTTGCCACAGAGAGGAGATATGTTAATACAGCTCAGCATTTTCCATTACACAATACAGATGTAAATGGCCATGAATTAGGTATGACTTTAGAGAGATAAGCAGTTCATTACACGTGAATGTATTGAATTACAGAGGTTTCAATCTCTGTTAGGGAAGTACAAATATTAGTCATAACTAGAATTATATCAGTTACTATTAGGTTACAGATTTAGGCCCCAGTCCTTTAATGAGATGTGAGGGCAGACCACTTGGAAGTCACTAGTCTCCACATAGGCACAGAGGTGTGTCCCCTGGCATTCCATTGCAGGACAAAGGGCCTTAGATTTTCCTCAAAAACTTACAAGTTCAATTCAAATAGAAACTTTTTTTTGAAGCTTTAGCATCTAATGAGTTTTCTGTCTCATAATTTAAAGAAAACCCACCACACTTGACCCTATTATGCAGATGTCTATCTAAACAAAAAGACATTGTGTTTTCACAGGCTGATTTTTAAAATAAAAATCAAACCGAAGCATTTAGCATTAGTCATCATAGCTATTTCTTAATTCTTTGGAATTCCTCTGCAGGGGATGAGGGAGAAGAGGTCCCCCTCTTCTTTGTGTTTTGTCAAATCTGCTGTGAAACTGTTCTTAAAACAAAACATGTGCTGGGTCATCTGAGACTGCTATAACATGAAATATATGGCAGAATGCAGGTAAAATAGAGCTGAAGACCCATAGTTCTCCGCAAGGAGTTCATTATTTGTTAACGAGCATCATCAGCATGGAAGCATACAGATCCACTGGAATGGTGGCTGAAGCATAAAGGGGCATATGATTGTTTAGCATATCTGGCACATAAATTCTTGCAACACCGGCTACAAAAGTGCCATGCGAGTCCCTGTGCTCACTTTCAGGTGACATAAATAAGCAGCAGGCAGGAGCATCTCCTGTAAATGTAAACAAACTTGTTTGTCTTAGCAATTGGCTGAACAAGAAGTAGGACTGAGTGGACTTGTAGGCTCTAAAGTTTTACATGGTTTTGTTTTTGAGAGCAGTTATGTAACAAACAAACAAAATCTACATTTGTAAGTTGCACTTTCCTGATAAAGAGATTGCACTACAGTACTTGTATAAGGTGAAGTGAAAAATACTATTTCTTTTGTTTTTTACAGTGCAAATATTTGTAATAAAAATAAATATAAAGTGAGCACTGTACACTTTGTATTCTGTGTTGCAATTCAATATATTTGAAAATGTAGAAAACATCCAAAAATATTATTGTTTAGCATGATTAATATTTTAATCGCTTGACATCCCTACAAGAAACCTTGACATTTTAAAACAAATATATTCAAAACTTACTGAAACAGAATTTATGAAGGGGAAAGAATTCATGTCCACTTCAGCTACACCTACACCAATCTTGGCTTTCACAGGTCAGTGATATGAAGTTGTGATCGTCTTTAATGTGAAGTTGGGGCGGAGTTGTAGAGGTAGCACTGTGGCCCCTTATGCCATGTGGCTGGACTGCAGTGGAGTCAAAAATATCCTGGCTCACTCTACAGCTGGATCCCCTGGTCACCTTCTCCCACCCGCCCCATCCTCTTCCTTGCTGTTCACAGCAGGGGCCTGTGACTCGGGGCCCTCGGATGCATCAACAGTGTTGTGCAGGATGGTGCTGGAATCTCTGCTCTTTGATATACACATTTCTATGGCTGGCTCAGAGCTGTGCTTGCACAGCCTTTTCTCCCCACAGGCCCAGGAGCTAGTATCTCTTGTCTACTCTAGGCTGGAGCATGTACATCAGTGGTGGGCAACTTGCGGCCTGTCAGGGTAATCCACTGGCAGGCCACCAGTTTGTTTACATTTGCATGGCCACCCACAGCTTTATGCAACAACAGAGAGGTGCTAGGTTCTCTCTCCAAGCCGGGTAATCGGGAAAAGGAATTTCAGAAAGTCGCAGGGCTTGAAAAGGGGGCAGGGATGGGAAGGGCTTCACAATGAAGACCAGAGCAGTCGTTGGGCATTAAGGGAAAGCTGCTACTGGAGGATTGTTAGGGTCGACATAGTAACGCAATGTCAAACGCCGTATATCAATCTTGGCTCAGCACTGCTCATTGAAGTGGTGTTATTATGTTGGTGTAATGAGCCATCTTAAGTGGAGACACATGCACAAGAAGGTTGACACAAGGCAGCTTATATCAACGTAACTTTGTAGTGTAGAGCAGGCCTAAAATATCAATTCACCATTGCAGATAAGTGTGCCTTGTAAGTAAGGGACTCTACACCACCATTTTGGCAGGATTTAAGTATTAGTTTTAAAAACAAAAACAAACAAACAAACTTAAATTTGGATTAAAGTTATATTTCTAGCCCATATATTGTGATGCTCTCCTCTGGGAGCCCAAAACTGTAACCCATTGTGTTACCTCTTTGCCTTAGAGAGCTTTGCTGGAGCTGAAACAAAGGTTTGTCTACACTCAGGGCCAGCGCTTCCATTTAGGCGACCACCTAGGATGTGTGTGTGTGGGGGGGGGGGGGGGGAGTATTTTGCTGCCCTTGGCGGCAATTCGGCAGTGGGCGGTCCTTCTGTGCTCCGGTGGCAATCCTGCAGCGGGTCCTTCACTCACTCTGGGACCCACCACCGAAGTGCCCCGAAAACCAGGAGCATGGAACGACACCCCCCCGCCGCAGAACTGCTGCCGACGACGACTGAGAGCACCGAAGGACCCCTGCCTAGGGTACCAAAAACCCTGGTGCCTCTCCTGTCTACACTGGACTTTCGTCAGTAAAAACATTTGTCATTCAGGGGTGTGAAGCTTCCCTCTCCCCCTGAGCAATAAAAATTTTACAGACAAAAAGCGCCAGTGTGAACTGTGCTTTGTCAGCGGGAGATGTCTCTCCTGCTGACAAACAGCAGCTACACTGCACCTTTTAGTGACACAGCTGTGTCGCTAAAAGTTGCATAGTGTAGACATAGCTTAAGACAGCTCTCAAAGACTCCGACTCAACGGCTAGAAGGTACCATCATGATCTAGTCTAATCTTCTGCACATTGCAGGCCACAGAGCCTCGCTGATCCTCTCCTGTAATAGCCCTATAATATCTGGCTGTGTTACTGAAGTTCTCAAATCAGAATTTAAAGACTTTAAATGATGGATTCTCTGCAACTCACTCTACTTTTAACTGTTGCCACATGTTGCAGAGGAAGGCAAAAAACCCCTCAGGGTGTCACTGCCAATCTGACCTAGAGGAGAATTCCTTCCTGGCCCCCCAATATGGTAGTCAGCTAGAACCCAAGCATGTCAGCAACACCCAACAGCCAGACATCTGGAAAAGAATTCTCTGTAGTAACTCTCCCATTCACGTGTCCCATCAATGGTCAGAGATATTTGCTATTAACAGTCACAGATCAGCTACATGCCATTGTAGGTAGTCTGATTTAGCATCCCCTTCATAAACTTATCAAGCTCAGTCTTGAATACTATTAGGATTATTGGGCCTACTGCTCCCCTTGGAAGGCTGTTCCAGAACTTTAGGTGAAGGTTTCTAACCATCACAGGAGTAATTTCCAGACTAAACTTGTTTATAGACAATTTATAATCTATGCCACAACAGTCTGCCTTGTCAGAAAACTCCTTGAGACACTGCCAGTCTAAATCTTACCTTTCAGGTTACATTCAGTGAACTCCATTTCCCAAGTTCTCCCAGAGAGGTCTTTCTGTAGTGTCCACTTTGTCTCACTGAACAGTCACATAAACTATGAAGTCCACTGTCTCCAAAGAGACGATATACCTGGACCAGCCTACTGGCTCACTGAGGAGGACACGTTCCAATTTAACACACAACATTGACATAGTTAATAATAAAACTAAACATTAGTAATAAACTTAAGACCAGATTTAAGTGATAATAAGCAAGAGAAAAAAGCTATATTTACAAACAAAAAGTAAAAAAAATACATACTTCCTAGCATTTAAAATGTAACAGTTTACTATCCTGGTCTCAGGCAATTTCTCACTAGTCAGTTCTCAGCATCTTCAACTCACACAGCTGAAAGATTCACCTTCCACAGTTTCCAAGAACGCTGGCTTCTTTTGTCCCTTAAGTGATGGATAACTAAGGGCTTCCCTCCCCTTCTTCTTATAGTCCCGTAAACCTTTGAAATGTATTCTTTTGAAGAGTATCCCCAGAAAAAAAAGTTCTTCTCCCCTGCTGGTGAGCACATGCATGCTGTCTTCATCTCATTGTGAACTAGCTCTTTCTGTTGGTTTGACTACTTGGTTTACCTTAGATGCACATATACTTTCATTGCCAGGTTCAAGCTTTGTATACCAGAGACACTGGCAAATCCACATTCCTTTGTGTGGAATAAACCTGTTTATCCACTCAGATTGCCTTGTCTGGTCATATTTTAGTAACATGTTTCCAGCATACTTACATAACCCTTTACACACTAACCATACATACAACACAGAATGATATTAATGTCCCATATGTAACTAATTATACGATAACTTACAAGATACTATTTGGCTAAATATTCTGACAACAGTGTATTGCACGTGTCCTTTGCCAACTGGCATAAAGGAGCTCTTAGAGTCATTCATATATATTTACCAGGATAGTCTTCCAGATAGAAACAGAGTATAAACCAATGCAGTCCTGTCTTCCTGAGTCTGCAGATAGAATGCTGTGGTGCTCCTGCTTATGTCTCAGTGAAACAGCAGCAGCATTGGTAAGGATAAGTAGACTTGGAAATTTACCAAAATAGCTATTCTGGAATAATAAAGGTCCATGTGGGGAATTATTTTAGAATAGCTATTTCAGAAATTTCCAAGTGTAAATAAGCCCTAAAAAATGGTAATTTCCATTACTGCTCAAAAGCTTTCTGAGTAGTAACAATGAAACAATCATGTCAGTTTCAAGCTGCTGTTACTTAGTAGGTTAAACAGCTTCAGTGCCTACCGCTACTATGTACTGAGGACAAACAAAACAAAAGGAAGTCCATTGATACTCAGTGAATTATATACACTTTATCACTATAAATTACTTTTAGAAACAGTTTGTCCGTGGTTTTAACCCTCGGATGCTTCTGTGTGCTCATTTTTTGTTGAAACACATATGCAAAAGTGCTAAATGAAGGGATGTGTCTTCAGATAGAAAAGAAAACCTCTTTGAAAGACCAGCCTAATCCACTAATTTAGAAAGGCTTCTTCAAATTGTCCTCACTAAAAAATAATCAATGTTAGCAAAAGCATAGGGGAAAACTTATTACTATAATTTACTTTGATAAACTAGTTGTCTGTGGTTTTAACCCTGGGCTGTTTCTGTATGCTCGTGTTTTAATAAAACACCTATAAATAAAGGGCTTGTCTTTTCAAGTGATTATAAAATAGAGTTTTATTCCTTTACAAAAAAGGATACAACTTTTACAAGCTTTTGTTCAAAAATTTGAAAAGAAACAAACCTCTTTTCTCTTCTATGTTCTGGACAGCTAACAGCCTTCCTTATCCCTAATTCACTGGCTAACAAAGCTGCTTTTGCTGCAGCTTCAAATTGTCCTCACCAAAAGTATAGGAAATTTTTTTTAAAAACTGTTTGTTACTAAGGGCTTATGGTCAAGGCCGGCTCCAGCATTTCTGCCGCCCCAAGCAAAAAAAAAGCCGCGATCGGTGGCAGCAGTTCAGTGGCAGGTCCTTCGCTCCTAGAGGGAGTGAGGGACCTGCTGCCCCTAAATTGCCGCAGGTGCTGCCCCTCTCCCTTGGCTGCCCCAAGCACCTGCTTGTTAAGCTGGTGCCTGGAGCCAGCCCTGCTTATGGTTTTAATCATTATAAGCACCTGTGTAAAAGTGTTACATGGCAGGAAAGATGCTTGAGTCTGTTTTTTTAAGATATTAAAAAGGCAGTTATAGGGGAGGAGGGAGATAGCTCATGTTTTATAAATCTTGGGACTATAGGATTGGTTCAGGAAAATGTATTCTATGATGCAGCTGTAGAACAGCATCTGATTAGTCCAACCCAAAAGGAGGAGACAAGGGTGGGATGGGGGTGAGGTAATATATTTTATTGGATCAACGTCTAGTTACACTAGACATTTTCCTCTTAATTTTCCATTACTGCAGCTATCAGTGCAACTCCACCAAGAGCAGCTATGCCAAAAGTAATAACAGACTGACAGTGGGTATTTTAACTATTGCATCATCTGATCCTGCTCAGAACAGGGTCTAGACAACACCAAAAGTTAATATGCAGTTACCAGTGCCTTGTCTACACTACTGTTTGTGCTGGTAGAGCTGCACCTGCCAGAACAGTGGGAAATTTAAGAACAAGACACTAGTGGAGACAAGGTCATAGAGAACAGGCCCTTTCCTGAAGAACATGCCCTTGTCTTCACTGCTTAAAAAAATTTATTTTTTACCTTGCCCTATCTAATGTATCTGAGCTATTTTGAGGTGAAAACCACAGTGAAGACAAGACACTTTTGTTTTATGTAGGGCTACTGATTAATCACAGATTAACTCAAAAAATGAATCACTATTAAAAAAAACTTAATCATGATTAATCAGTTTCAATCACACTGTTAATAGAATATCAATTGAAATTTAACAACTATTTTTGGATGTTTTTCTACATTTTCAAATATATTGATTTTAATTACACAGAATATAACGTGTACAGTGCTCACTTTATATTATTTTTATTACAAATATTTGCACTGTAAAAATAAGAAATATTTTTCAATTCACCTCATACAAGTACCATAATGCAATCTCTATCATGAAAGTGCAACTTACAAATGTAGATTTTTTTTTTGGTTACATAACTGCACTCAAAAACAAAACAAAGTAAAACTTTAGGGCCTACAAGTCCACTCTGTCCTACTTTTTATTCAGCCAATCACTAAGACAAACAAGGTTGTTTATATTTATGGGAGACACTGCTGCTGGCTTTTTATTTACAATGTCACCTGCAAGTGAGAACAGGCATTTGCATGGCACTTTTGTAGCTGGCATTGCAAGGTATTTACATGCCAGATATGCTAAACATTTGTTTTCCTTTTTATGCTTCGGCCACCATTCCAGAGGACATGCTTCCATGCCGATGATGCTTGTTAAAAAAATAATGCATTAATTAAATTTTGACTGAACTCCTTGGGGTATGTCTCCTGCTCTGTTTTACCCACATTCTGACATGTATTTCATATTATAGCAGTCTCGGATGATGACACAGCACATATTGTTCCTTTTTAAGAACACTTTCACTGCAGATTTGACAAAACACAAAGAAGGTACCAATAGGAGATTTCTAAAGATAGCTACAGCACTCAACCCAAGGTTTAAGAATCTGAAGTGCCTTCCAAAATCTGAGAGGGACGAGGTGTGAAACATGCTTTCAGAAGTCTTAAAAGACCAACACTCCAATGCGGAAACTACAGAACCCGAACCATCAAAAAAGAAAATCAACCTTCTGCTGGTGGCATATGACTCAGATGGTGAATGTGAACATGCACTGGTCTGCACTGCTTTGGATCGTTAGCGAGTAGAACCCATCATCAGCACGGACACATGTCCTCTGGAATGGTGGTTGAAGATGAAGGGGCATATGAATCTTTATTGCATCTGGCACGTAAGTATCTTGCAACACCAGCTACAACAGCAAGTTCAACTTTCATGATAAAGAGATTGCACTACAGTACTTGTATGAGAACTGAAAAATAATATTTTTTTATAGCACAAATATTTGTAATAAAAACATAAAGTGAGCACTGTACACTTTGTATTTTGTATTGCAATTGAAATCAATATATTTGAAATGTAGAAAACACCCAGAATATTTAAATAAATAGTATTCTATTATTGTTTAATCGCAGGATTTAAAAAAAAATTTTTTTAATCGCTTGACAGCCCTAGTTTTATCATAAGGAAGAGTGGCTCATTTTCACTGTGGTTTTCACTTCAGGATCTCTCTCACACAATAGTTACTGCAAGGTAAAAGGTATGCGTTTTTTAGCAACAAAGACAAGGCGTTAAGCTTTAAAAAATAAATATTGACCCTTTCTGTCAGGCAATGGCCATTATATACACCAACACAGTGTCCTTATCTATATAAAAGGAATTACTGCTAAAATATCACTAGTGAGAGAGCTAGTTTAGATAATATGTCAGTGGCCACTGGTGCCCTAAGTACAATGCTGGATAGGCCTTCTTTTTTAAGCCTAGTTAGAGGACATTGTTTAAAACATTGACTACCCTAACATGGTGTTTAAGACCCCTTTCTACACCAGTGCTCGCACCAGTAGAGCTACACCAACAGTAGAAACAGTGGGGATTTTTTCCTTCCAAAAAAATTTCTAATGTAGGTTGTGACAATGCGGTTCTGGCGGAACCCAACTGAGAGTGCCAACTCAGGACAAATTGCTCAAATAGGGCAGTTACAGCCCAAGGCTGGGGTTTTTTCCACCTCTAAGGCAAACCAAACCAGCCAGACTAGGAGGACTTCGGTCTCACCCCACTGGCTAACCGCAAGTCTCACAAGCAATCTCCTTAGACACTCCAGTTTCCCAGTACTCCCACCAGTGCCACTCGTTATGGGGACAAATGGTTATGAAAACCAATACCCCAGTAAAAGAAAAAAGGTTCCCCTGATCCCAAAGGACCAAGCCCCAGACCCAGGTCAATATACAAATCAGGTATTACCCACAAATCACGCTGCTGCCAATCCTTTAGAATCTAAAATCTAAAGGTTTATTCGTAAAAGGAAAAAGATAGAGATGAGAGTTAGGATTGGTTAAATGGAATCAATTACATACAGTAATGGCAAAGTTCTTGGTTCAGGCTTGCAGCAGCGATGGAATAAACTGCAGGTTCAAATCAAGTCTCTGGAATATATCCCCCGCTGGGATGGGTCCTCAGTCCTTTGTTCAAAGCTTCAGCTTGTAGCAAAGTTCCTCCAGAGGTATGAAGCAGGATTGAAGACAAGATGGAGATGAGGCATCAGCCTTATATAGTCTTTTCCAGGTGTAAGAACACCTCTTTGTTCTTACTGTGGAAAATTACAGCAAAATGGAGTCTGGAGTCACATGGGCCAGTCCCTGCATACTTTGCTGAGTTACAAGGCGTATCTGCCTTCCCTCAATGGGTCCATTGTATAGCTGATGGTCCTTAATGGGCCATCAAGCAGGCTAGGCAGAGCTAATCTCAGCTTGTCTGGGATGTCACCCAGAAGCATAGCATAAGTTTGCCATACAGACAGTATAGAGCCAATATTCATAACTTCGACTACAAAACTGATACACACATATAGACAGCATAATCATAACCAGTAAACCATAACCTTGTCCTAGACACCCCATTTGACCCCCTTTATACAAGATTTGGGTGCCACTACAGGACCTTGGTTGCAACAATGATCTATACGGTCCCAGTTTATGTCAATAACATCACATAGGTACCTCCAACTTTAATTGCAGCAATGCTAAAAGATACAACTGTCAAATACAAATCCATACTTCTTGCACCTGGGAGGTAAGCAGCAAATATGAGTTTCTTTAAATTAATATTGCCCCTCACTCTCAAAATCTAGATTCTTATAAGGTGCATATCCAGATATCTGGGGTGAAATCCTGGCTTCATTAAAATGAATGAAACTTTTTGCCATGGACTTTAATGGAGTCAGGATTTCACCCTTTTCTGTAGGGCCCATTGGCTAGTCCCTGCTACAGAGCAGTTTGAATCCCATATCTCAGGGGAGTGCCCTAACCACAAGGCTATTGGGTAAACAGGAGAGAGGCAAGGTACCAGCACCACCACCATCTTATCCAGCTCTTCATTTATTTTGCTTTTATTTTAAAAAAAGGCTAAAATTCTCCAAACCTAAATGTTTTGTTTTGGATTAAATGAAATGATTTTTTTTTTGATTTATTGAAAATGCCCAAACATTTCAGTTCAACCCAAACCACTCTCTCTTTTGACTTTTCGGACTGCCAGCAAACTGAAGAAATCAGTTATTCACACAGGTCTATCATCCTCTTATACACCAATTGAAGACAGTTAAAAACAGTGCAAGAAATAGAAGTCTCATTAACTAGGGTTACCATATTTTGATCCTCCAAAAGGAGGACACTCCATGGGGCCCCGCCCCCTCCCCAACTCCACCCCCTCCCCTGCTTCCCGCGAACATTTGATTCACGGGAAGCCTGAAGCAAGTAAGGGGAGTGTGGGGGGAGGAGGCACGGCCCAGTCTGGCCCCCCCCGGCATCTCCAGCCTGGGTCGGCTCGGGCCCTGGGGTGCCGGCCCCGGGCCCGGCCCCAGGCCGAGCACCCCCGGCCCGCTCAGCACCCCCTGGCCCCGCCACCCCGCCCCGCCGCCCCCGGCCCCGCATGTCCCGATTCTCCCGGACATGTCCGGCTTTTTGGGATTTCCCCCCAGATGGGGATTTGGAGCCCAAAAAGCCGGACATGTCTGGGAAAATTCGGACGTATGGTAACCCTACATTAACTTAATAAGAAAACACAGCTTTGAAATTAGACATTTTATGTAACCCACCTGTCCCAAAGTATTTCTTTGAACGCATGATCATGCAAATCTGTGTTGGCCCATTCTTAGCATCCACAGGCAAACCATACTTAAAACAAAACAAAAGTTATCTGAAAACTTTCATGTATCAGAGGGGTAGCCGTGTTAGTCTGAATCTGTAAAAAGCAACAGAGTCCTGTGGCACCTTTAAGACTAGCAGAAGTATTGGAGCATAAGCTTTCGTGGGTGAATGCTCACTTCATCAGACGCAAGTGAAAACTTCCAGTTTTCTCTATATGGAAAACTGTGCTTGCCTTACTGTTATTGCCCTCCTAACAGACATTTGCAGCATACTTGCACATGCATAAGTGAAGAATGCCTAAAACCTTATGAAAGAGGTGAACAATTATCATAGATTAAATGAAATTTTAGAAAATTTTATTGTCAGCAAGCCAGACTTTTCCAGGATAGCATTTATGTGTTTTGCAAAACTCTGGCTCATTGGATGCTATTGGCATTCTGAAAGGCTCTATATTCTGTTGAAGGGTATGGAGATACTTTTTTCTGCTTTCAATTTTCCTCTCCCTCACTTTTACTTTTGTTTGTTTAATTAAGGATCCCAATTAGTTTCCTTATGCTATTTTTAGTGATAAGGTTAAAAACCACAGTAAGCTTTCCTGGAACTGAATAATGCTGACAAGTATCTGATAAACTACATCAATGCTGCTAATTGGCATGCTGAATTCCTGGGGAATTACCTCTCCTATGGGCTTGTCTACACAATGGAGCTTTTAGCAACAAGGCTGTGTCGACACAGCCTTGTCCCTAAAAGTCAGCATGTGTAAATGTTCTCTATCGATATTTTGTCAGCATTTTGAGGACAAAATACTTCCAACGCGGCTTTAGGTTTGTCGCCCTGCCAACAAAGCCACGTTCACACTGCCACTTGCATCAGCAAAACTTTTGTCTTGGGGGGACTTTTTTATGGGGGGGCTTTAAGTACCTGTGAAAGACAAAATTTTTGGACAAGTCACAGTGTAGACAAGCCCTCAGTAGCAGCAGCAGTTCTAGGAAGTTAAATTACTGAAATCTGACATGCTGCAGTTCGAATAGAACCTTTAGATTTCTTTTTTGGGGGGGAGGGGTGGCAAGAGGAAGGTTTTAAAAGCTTTGTCTGAAAGACAGGTAGGAAATTCTCCCCTGTGATGAAAGATTTTAAGAACTGAATTTTGCTCCAGCATACCAGTGTAAAATCAGCAGGGCAGATTCTAAGCCCTTTGCTCAAACTGGTGAACATTTTTATTCATGTAGTTAGTCCCACTGAGCAGTCTACTTCACTGAAGTTAGTAGTTGGTGTAAAAACAGCAGATTTTTGGCCTCTGATCTTTGTCTTATCCTCAACCAGGCTAATGGAGCATTGAAAAATTCTCTGAGATGTGCTTAGCCTCAGGGAAAGGAGTGTTACATATCACTCAACTGGAAGTGCCCCAAGCAACTGAAGCCCATCACTGATGGTACAGATTCTTTCTGGTACCACCTCATTATCTGACATCTGAGGACACTAGAAAGGTTAGAGTGGGAAAGAGTTGTGAACCTTACAGGGCACTGGAGACTCCCAAAGAGGATAGAAAGTTAAGTAGTAACATATATATTTCCAAAATATTTACCTTCTGACAAAAATTTTTGTACTATAACTTGACTTCCATCACTAGTACATTTTTTCCCTACTTCACAGAGGCAGAAAGTGTTTATCGTCTTTTAAAGACAAGAGAGGTTTCAGCTCAATGACAAAATATCCAACAGCTACAGTGCTAAAAACCCTTTTCTGGTTCCACAGAGCCTCTGTGTTATTTCTTGCCAAACTTGAAATCAGCTACCTGAAACCCCCTATTTAAGAAACCTGTTTGGAATTGCAAATACTCCAAACAGGTAACTCATACTGCTCTTTAAAAGTCATTGACCTTACTGCCTTCCAGCAAAAAGATTTACTTTTCAGAACAGCCTTGAAAAGGGGGCAAGATGCCAGTGTTATACTGAGCTGCCTGTTAAGGTTTGAAACCACTCACCAGGCTTAGATCCCAGAAAGCCACTTAGAACCTTCTAAACTGTTGCCCTCAAATCTGTTTCTTCAGACTCTGCTCTGTTTCACCAACCTTGACAGAAAACAGGAAGCTATTCCTTAAAAATAAGAAGTCTGTTCTCTAACCCATGCCCATTGTCAAGATGTTTTAGCCCTTAAATAATATTATGTAGGCCTGGCTCAAAGTAGATAGCAATGTTTGCAGAAATCCCAGAAATAAAGGGGTTATTATTGTTTAACCTTAGATCAAAAAAAGTTCATGTAAAAAGTCTGTTATACCTCTGCAAGGTTTCATATGCGGAGAAGATTGACTGTTGTACGGTTCACCCGATTTATTCATTCATTCAAGTTGCCAACAGTGTTAGAAACAACAACAAACCTGGAGACCCATTAGTTAAACGGCTAAAAGCACTCCTATTTGAAACAGAACAAAGTTTCCAGAAATATTTTTTTCGGACAATAGCAGATGAACAACCTGGTAAATTTCAACTTCATTAAAATAGCTTCTACTTCATAGTGCTGTGGAGAAAGAGTGTTTTTTCCAAGTAAGAATAATACCAGGGAGATAGAGCACGAACCGTTGGCCCAGAAACTGGAGCCGGGGCAGTTATTAAAAAGCTCCCTATTGCTACTTTTTCACATTGGAGCGGTTCTTGTTTCTACCAGGACAAGCGAAGAACCAAAAAGTGTTATCCCGCAGCCCTTTACAACAACATGCGAGTTCCACCAAGGGAGGCTTACAAACCGAAACAGACCGTCCATTTCACTCACCACCGCCTGCCCCGGCCAAACAGACTCAGCTACCCAGGATGGGGCTCGGTCCCTGGCTCCACCACCCTTGTGTTCCAGTCAATGGAGAACCCAGGTGGGCGAGGGAAGACCTTTAACTGGACCAACTTCTGCCGGACCCAAGCAGGGCGCCCGGGTCAGGCGACCGAACAAAGAGGGGCTGGCTGGAGTAAAGCCCGGGCTGGGAACAAACGACACCCCGCCCCCGACCCGCTGCAACCTAGGGAGTGCGCTCCAGCCACCCCTCCTCCCACCGCAGCGCAGCCGGAGAGGCGCGGCAGCCAGCAGCCCTGCCAGACTCCGTCGGACGCGACTGGCACAGCCCGGCCCGCGGGGAGCCGGAGGAAAGGGGCCCGAGCAGTTACCTGGAGCAAGCGGCCGGTGGCTCAGGAGCAACGCGAGCTGCTGCTGCTCAGCTACGAGCTGAGCCGGGCTAGCATCAGCGGAGACAAACTTCCCCCAGCCTCCAACCAACGCCGGGGGAGTGAGAACGCCCGCCCCTTGCAGGAGGCTGGAAGCACTTCCTTTCCCTCACCGAGAGGCGCTTCTGAGCGCCCCGCCTCGTTATATCCCCTGCCCGCTACACCGCCAGCGGCTCGGAACGGGGGTGGATGGGCATGGCCTTGCTCAAGCGATCAGCCAATCAAGGCGCTTCCGAGGTTCCCCTTCACTAGCGCTGCCCCCCACCCAGCAACCAGAGCCGCCCCCCAAAGAGCTCCACTTCCCAGACACCCCGCTCCGCCCCCTGCCACTGCTGCTCCCACTCCCACAGTCCTTTGCATCGCCTCTCACAGCCACTGCTAGGTAGGTTCCCAAAGTCCTCTGTGTCCCCCCAAAGGCTCCCTTGCAGCCACTGCTACCCCCTTCCCAGTCCTCTATGCCCCCCCAATACCCTGTCATAGCTGCTACCCCCAAACTCACCCATATCCCTAAAAGTCCTCATTCCCGAAATACATCACTCCCCAGAGACTCACCTATCCCCAGCTTCACTACTTCCACACTTGACATGGTAAGGGATTTATATTTGTGTGTTTTCTACAAGGCTCCGCTTCTCGGGAGGAGAGCTTCTCTCCTGCAGGCTTCCCGCAATTCTATGAAGAGAAGCAGCACAGACTTCCCTGCTGTGGAGTTGAGAAATTCCAGAGGTGATGATGGGGGATCTCTGCCCTCTCCCACAGAGTTCATGAACTCCACAGGAGAGAAGCAGCAGATGCTCACTTTTCAGGTTTGGTTCTGTGGATGACATACATATTCAAATTCTGTTAATTACACTGAACTAGTATTCAGTGGCTGCAGAATTGGATCCCTGTGGTCTTTGCTCCTCTGCCTTATCTAAAATATGACTCCCACTGTTCTAAATTCTTGTTCAGCTGAATCAATTTTAGAACAAGTGGGATATAACCTAGAAGGATTACTGCTTCTGTCCCGCCCAGTGCCCCAAATCATCTGTCACAACCTTGCCCTGTCCTCTCTTCTGGACAAGCCTAAGTCTGTTGTAAAGGGACCCAACTCTCGGGCCCATGTGCTTCTAAGCGTCTTTGAGTCTGGGAAGTGATTGGTCATTGTTCCTAGCTCTGGCACACTCCCACGGGCAGACCCTGTGTCTGACACTCATCTTGGACAATGGGACCCTGCAGTCTGGCCATCTTAGACCCTGAAACTAGTGTCACAGCCCTCCAGAACCCCCAGCTGCTTAGACATATTTCCCCAGTGTACCTGATTGTGAGATCTCTGGTTCCCAGTTACATCCTTCAGGTACAATGTGGCTGGACGACAAAGAACACAAACTTACCAAAAAAAGAACAGGAGTACTTGTGGCACCTTAGAGACTAACAAATTTATTAGAGCATAAGCTTTCGTGGGCTACAGCCCACTTCTCTGGATGCATATAGAATGGAACATATATTGAGGAGATATATATACACACATACAGAGAGCATGAACAGGTGGGAGTTGTCTTACCAACTCTGAGAGGCCAGTTAAGTAAGAGAAAAAAAAAACTTTTGAAGTGATAATCAAGATATCCTAGTACAGACAGTTTGATAAGAAGCGTGAGAATACTTACAAGGGGAGATAGATTCAATGTTTGTAATGGCTCAGCCATTCCCAGTCCTTATTCAATCCTAAATTGATTGTATCTAGTTTGCATATCAATTCCAGTTCAGCAGTCTCTCGTTGGAGTCTGTTTTTGAAGTTTTTCTCTTGTAAAATAGCCACCCGCAGGTCTGTCATTGAATGACCAGAAAGGTTAAAGTGTTCTCCCACTGGTTTTTGAGTATTATGATTCCTGATGTCAGATTTGTGTCCATTAATTCTTTTGCATAGAGACTGTCTGGTTTGGCCAATGTACATGGCAGAGGGGCATTGCTGCCACATGATGGCATATATCACATTGGTAGATGTGCAGGTGAACGAGCCCCTGATGGTATGGCTGAAGTGATTAGGTCCTATGATGATGTCACTTGAATGGATATGTGGACAGAGTTGGCATCGGGCTTTGTTACAAGGATAGGTTCCTGGGTCAGTGTTTTTGTTCAGTGATGTGTGGTTGCTGGTGAGTATTTGCTTTAGCCAGCAACCACACACCACTGAACAATGGGGTCTGTTTTGGGACCAGCTCTGTTCAATATCTTCATCAACGACTTAGATATTGGCATAGAAAGTACGCTTATTAAGTTTGCAGATGATACCAAACTGGGAGAGATTGCAACTGCTTTGGAGGATAGGGTCATAATTCAAAATGATCTGGACAAATTGGAGAAATGGTCTGAGGTAAACAGGATGAAGTTTAATAAAGACAAATGCAAAGTTCTCCACTTAGGAAAGAACAATCCTGTATGTTTCTCACATACAGAATGGGAAGAGACTGTCTAGGAAGGAGTACGGCAGAAAGGGATCTAGGGGTTATAGTGGACCACAAGCTAAATATGAGTCAACAGTGTGATGCTGTTGCAAAAAAAGCAAACATGATTCTGGGATGCATTAACAGGTGTGTTGTGAGCAAGACACGAGAAATCATTCTTCTGCTCTACTCTGCACTGGTTAAGCCTCAACTGGAGTATTGTGTCCAGTTCTGGGCACCGCATTTCATGAAAGATGTGGAGAAATTGGAGAGGGTCCAGAGAAGAGCAACAAGGTCTAGAGGACATGACCTATGAAAGAAGGCTGAAAGAATTGGGTTTGTTTAGTTTGGAAAAGAGAAGACTGAGAAGGGACATGATAGCAGTTTTCAGGTATCTAAAAGGTCATAAGGAGGAGGGAGAAAACTTGTTCATCTTAGCCTCTAAGGATAGAACAAGAAGCAATGGGCTTAAACTGCAGCAAGAGAGGTTTAGGTTGGACATTAGGAAAAAGTTCCTGTCAGGGTGGTTAAACACTGGAATAAATTTCCTAGAGAGCTTGTGAAATCTCCATCTCTGGAGATATTTAAGAGTAGGTTAGATAAATGTCTATCAGGGATGGTCTAGACAATATTTGGTCCTGCCATGAGGACAGGGGACTGGACTCGATGACCTCTCGAGGTCCCTTCCAGTCCTAGAATCTATGAAAGTCAATGGAAAAATGGTCTTCACTTACTGACCTTTGGATCAAGCCCAAATTGTTACTTTGTCTCCATGGTCACTGAACTACTAGTAGGGTTGCCAGACATCTGTTTTTTTGACTGGAATGCCTGGTCAAAAAGGGACCCAGGTGGCTCCAGTCAGCACTGCTGCCCAAGCTGCTAAAAGTCCAGTTGCTGGTGCAATGGGGCTAAGGCAGGCTCCCTCCTTACCCTGGCTCCACATGGCTCCCAGAAGTGGATGGCATATCTGGCTCCTAGGCACAGGGTGGCCAAGGGGCTTTGTGTGCTGTCCCCTCCCCGAGCACTGGCTCTACAGCTCCCATTGGCTGGGAACCATGGCCAGTGGGAGCTGTGGAGGTGCAGGCAAGGGCATTGCACAGAGCCCCTTTGCCCCTCTGCCTAGGAGCCGGACATGCAGGCAGCTTCCGGGAACTGCCTGAGGTAAGTGCCGCCCAGAGACCGAACCCCCTCCTGTGCCCCAACCCTCTGCCCCAGTCCTGAGCCCCCTCATTACCCAAACTCCCTCCCAGAGCCTGCACCACTTCCTGCACTCTGAACCCCTCTGGCCCAGACCGGAGCCTCCTCCTGCACCCCAAGCCCCTTATCCTTGGCCCCACACCAGAGCCTGGACCCGCCCCCAGCCAGAGCCCTCACCACTCCTGCATCTCAACTACCTGCCCCAGCCCGGATCCCCCTCCCATACTCCAAACCCCTCATTTCTGGTGCCATGCTGGAGCCCTCACTCCTTCCTGCCCCCCCAAACCCCTGCCCCAGCCTGGTGAAAATAAGCAAGTGAGCGAGGGTGGGGGAGAGCGAGCAAGGGAGGTGAAACCTCAAGGAAGGAGCAGGGCCTGGGGGAAGGGGAAGGGATGGGACAAAGGTGTTTGGTTTTCTGTGTACTTTGGGTGTACTATTTATTCTTCTTGGGCTGGGGAGATAGACCAGCAGCCCTACCAGGCAGTTAAGGAAGGAGAAACTCCATGTAGATGCTCCCCATTAAAATCTCCATTGCTGTGAGTAATTCTCAGGGTTGCATGTGGGGTTTGCCTCCCTTCCAGCCTCAGGGAAAGTGTTGTCTCTCCAACCTTAGCACTGGCAGGGCATGTGCAGGAAGCTTGGCTTATCTGTGTGAAAAGCCCTCTGCCTCTACAGCCACTATGGAGTGCCAGTCTCACTACTTCTCCCTGATAGTGCAGGTCCAATGTTAATAAGAGCTATCCCAGCCATTGCTGTTCCTGGCATCCTCCTTTAAGGGGCTAGTGTGTGTGTGTGTGTTTTGCCCTGCAGTAAGGGTAATAGATGTTGGAGCTAGATTGCTATGTCCTTCCATGGGTAAACTCATTTAGGCTAATTAGGGGATGCATGTCCCAAGCTAGATTTCCCATGGCCTCTGTGGGCACACAGACTGCTTGCCTCTGGCCCACTCTGTATCTGCCTACTTCCGCTGTGATGACCACAGCCCCACAGGGTTCTTGAAAGGGTCTGGGGAGGATGGTGCCATGGAGTCTTGCTGACCCCTTCTTCTATGCAGTGGGCTCCTTTCAGGTAGATTTTGGCAGCACAAGCCAGGCCTGAACAAAGACCTTGAGGTCTGGGCCTGCCTTGGTGTCAGATTAAAGTGTAGGCCAGGGGTGGGCAAACTTTTTGGCCCGAGGGCCATATTGGGGTTGCAAAACTGTATGGAGGGCCGGGTAGGGAAGGCTGTGCCTCCCCAAACAGCCTGGCCCCTGCCCCCTATCCAACCCCTCTCACTTCCTTCTCCCTGACTGCCCCCCTCAGAACTACTGACCCATCCAACCCCCCCGCTTCTTGTCCCCTGACCGCCCCCTCCCAGGACCCCCAGCCTCTAACCACCCCCAGGATCTCACCCCCTATCCAACCTCCCCTGCTTCCAGTTCCCTGACTGCCCCGACCAAACCCTCACCTCCTGACAGGCCCCTGGGACTCCACGCCTGTCCAACCCCCCCCGTTCCCCGTCCCCTGACAACTATCCACACCCCCATCACCTGAGACTCCCACGCTTATCCAACCCCCCTCCCCATGTTCCCCATCCCCTGACTGTCCCCCAGAACCTCCACCCCATCCAACCACCCCCTCGTCCCTTTCCCCTAACCACCCCCCTGGCATCCCCCACCCTCTATCCAACCCCCCCTGTTCCTCGTCCCCTGACCACTACCCCCAGAACCTCCGCCCCATCCAACTGCCCTCTGCTCCCTGTCAACTGACTGCCCCCCAGGACCCCTTGCCCCTTATCCAACCCCCTGGCCCCTTTACCATGCTGCTCAGAGCAGCATGTCTGACAGCTGCACCACCCAGCCGGAGCCAGACATGCTGCCACGGTGCTGCTTGGCAGGAGCACACAACCCCGCCGCCCAGAGTGGCTGCAGGGGAGGGGGGACAGCAGGGGCGTGGCTAGGGGCTAGCTTCCCCGGCGGGGAGCTCAAAGGCTGAGCAGGACAGTCCCATGGGCCATAGTTTTCCCACCTCTGCTCTAAGAGGTAGAGTTGCCCTCTGCTCCTGGTGGTGGGGGAGATGGAGGTACTAAGCTGCTGCCCTTGCATCTCTGGGAGAAGTGGAGAGGACCATGACACTCCAAGTCAGAGCTAGCCTCCAAGCATGTGTGCAAGGCTGTGGGATGGGACTACAGATATTTCATATTATGGTATGCTTAGGGTACTGGATTGCCTGAATTTGGGCCTCCCTCCAAAAATAATGATGAGGGCCAGGAGACTTGTGGGTGTTTGGCATACATCCAGTTTGCCTGCTGTCTGTAAACCTAAATTAGTATCCTATATAATTCCAAAATACTTCCTCTATTCAAACCTGTTTCTATAGAAACAAAAGTTAAAAGATCCCATCTGTTAATCAAAACAAGAATAACTATAAGTTTGACAGCGGAAGGAATGGAAGGGACAAGGCGCTTTATCCTGAAAGCACTGGGAGTTTTGCCATTGACTTCCTATGAGCAGAATGAGAACCAAATTTAACCCTAACATTGTTTTCTGTGTAACTGACAAATGTAATATCATGATCTGCTTACATACAGGCTTGCCTACACATGTTTTGTTCGGCACGTTTTTTTCCAGATTAGGTTTGTGCACACAGTGTTGTGGAATAACTATGGGGAAATAACTGATCACATGGCTGGCTTTTTACCTAAATCTCTCTGAATCAGTGTGTACACATAGAACTTACTTGCTGGAAAAAAATAAAGCACTCTGCATTCCGGGCAAGTTTCCTCAATGCTTTGTCCCACTGCTGGTATCTCTGTATTCAGGGTTTTTCCTCTGGTGGAAATACCTACCAGAAGCCACTGGCATTCTGGGAATTGGGGTCAAACTAACATTTTCATGGTGGTTCTTCTGGCATCCCCATGATTGTTTCTTGCAAGCCAGTGCCATTTTCAAACTGCTGTTAGCCAGCATGGAGGAAACACTGCTTTGCACCATTGTACTGGCACTTACATCCACATCAGAGTCTATGTATTATTTGCAAGTGCACATCCAAGTGCTTTGAACATCAGCCACTGTGCTTCTGAGCTGATTTTGATGAAGGAAGATGAAGTTGGGCAGCTACTCATGGACAAATTTTTCCTGAAGCAGCTTAATTTGCATGCTATTTCTGGGCTTGCAAAGCTAGCACTGATTGGTAGCCAAGGATAGTGATAAGTATCAGAGGGGTAGCCGTGTTAGTCTGGATCTGTAAAAAGTGACAGAGAGTCCTGTGGCACCTTATAGACTAACAGAAGTATGTGTCTGACGAAGTGGGTATTCACCCACGAAAGCTTATGCTCCAGTACTTCTGTTAGTCTATAAGGTGCCACAGGACTCTTTGTTGCTTTTTAAGGATAGTGATGTGATCCTGGGATGGCAGTACTGGAGACAGAATTTCAGGATGAGAAAGGGCACTTTCCTAGAGATCAGCATGGAGCTCACTCTGAAGCTGCAGAGGCATCATGCTAACATGAGAGCTCCCCTCAGCGTGAAGCATATGGCCATCATCACTGGAAATTCACCATCCCTGATTGCTACTGCTCAGTAGCTAACTAATTTTGTGTATGTAGATCAACTGTTGGGATGGTGGTTGTGATGTGTGCTGGTGAAGATATTGATGGCACAGTTCATGAACCTAGGCAATACACAGGAGATTATAGATGGATTTGCATGACTGGGGTTTCTGAATTGTACTGGGGCTATTGATGGGACCCTTATGCCTATTCTTTCTCTTGTACCAGGCCTCAGTTCATAAACAGAAAAAGGTCCAAGGCCTGGCTGATCACTCAGGTTTAGCAACATTAATGTGGGGTGTCCAGGAAATGTCCATAATGCTAGACTCATTTGACACCTGTGCCTGTGTAATTAATGAAAAATGGAATTTTTGCTTCCAGCATCACTATGGACACTAATGATGTTGTGATACCTACTCTCATTGTGGGGATTTGTCTGACCCTCTGCTTTTCTGGCTTATGAAGCCATTTACTGGGTACTTGGTTAGGAGAAAGGACCTGTCCAACTGTACCCTGAGCAACTGCAGAATGACTGGAGTTTGTTTGAAAGGGCGAGAGGGAGATGGCATTGTTATGATAAGACTGGGAGCTGTTACCCCAAGGGGAGTAAGGTAACACTTCAGAGAGAAAATACTCGAGAAATGGTAGGGGGAAAGATAGAAAAGGAAAGCCCCTTTTCTCAGAAAAGCAGACTTGGCTCCCTTCCCTGTCTGTCACCAGTGGATTTAGCTTACAATAAGGGTATTCCTCCCCCGTGTGATGTAATACAAATGAAGAAAAGACAAGGTAATACGGTGCAAACAAAGGTAAGTGTTATTAAGGGTAAAGGTACAGAAAACTGGGGAAAATGCTGGGTGGTGGGGAAGAAAGACAAACTTGATTGTACAGTGATTCAGTGACTGGCTCTAAGAGCTTGAAGCTCAGACCCACAAAACCTCCCTTCGCACTCAATAAAATAAAATAAAATAAAATAAATGAAACCCCAATACAGAAACCTTTCCTATGCTTTAGGAGCAATGGACACTATGCACGGACGCGAGGCCCAGGATCTTCTACCCTCCGGCTAATTTGAAGCCTTTGAGGACCGCTGGGGAGTCCCGATGACTGCTGGATTTTGTCGCAGGCGGGGAGACCCTCTGGGCTGATGGACACCAAGAAAGCAGGATCCTCCACAGGTAAAATGGATTCGGTTTGCTGTCGCGGGGATGGTGATGGCAGGCCTCTCCTTCCTTAACCTTGCTGCGGGATAGATGGTACTCTTCTCTCTAGCTCTGGAGAGTTGGGCAGACCCAACCGTGCACTCGCTGCCGCTGGAATGGGCAGCCCCGAGCAGGCGCTGAACAAAATCTTATATAATCTCTAAGGCGGGAAAAGTTTGGAGGGAATAGAATGTTGGGGGTTGGCTCTGGCAGGAAAAGCTGATTCAGTCCGGTTTGAGCCAGAGGACTCCAGTGTCTAAGTTGTAAACAAGTTTGCTTATAAAGATAGAGTCCAAGGGTCATAGTTCATATACTCCATATTAAATTCTATTGAAGCCAGTGATTTACTTAACATTACTTCAAAAATACATTATTAAAATACCTAATTGAACATATTAATCAACACTAACAAGTTTTTACCTAACAGAGCTGCTGAGCAACCTGCCTCGTGTGATGACTGCTTGTATTCTGCCCAGCAGCTGTGGCAGCAAGGGAAAGAGCCTCACTGAGGGATGGAAGGGAAAGGTACTGAGACTTTCACAGTGTTATGAACAGCCAGAGAGGCTGCCTCTGCAAACTGTAGCATATCCTCAGCGATGCCCTGTGCTCCTAATTTGAGGTTAGGAGCTGAAATGTAGTTTTATTATGCATTGTTGTATGGCTTCATTATTCTGTGTTCATGGCTTTAATGAAATAGAAGTTTTATTTTGCTTTTAAGTGATTTATACAACAATGTTTGGGAAGGGCATTTTATTAGGTTTGTGGGATATGTGGTAAATTATGAAACTTCAGTGAACTTTTGTCAAAAATCCTTAATGAACATCAAGCAGTGCAAATAATAAACATAGAACAAAACTGCCAAATCTTGTTATCCATTGCCACAACCACAACATGGTACCATAAGGATGTGAAACACATGCCTACAAGTGCTGAGCGCACACATTTGTGCTGCACTGGGCACGCACACATCTAGGTGTGGGATTTCTGCCTGTTGCCTTTGCTGCAGAGTGTAGAATGGTGTGGGAAGAAGCCATCATTTGTGGTTGTAGGAGTGAAGGAGAGTCCCAGTATTAACTGTTTTTAGTATCCTGTGGAAGGGAGAAGGGAAGAATAATGCTGCTCCCCATACACATTATTCTCCATTTAGTTGGGGGTTGGTCCTGCTTTGAGCAGGGGGTTGGACTAGATGACCTCCTGAGGTCCCTTCCAACCCTGATATTCTGTGATTCTATGAGCTGCAGGACCTAGCTGGGTTGGGTTGCTTGGCCCGAACACTATGGCAACATGTTCTCCATCAAGCCTATTTTTGCATTAGCTCTCAGCTGTTTGGACATGACTAAGTCTCTGTCCTTCTTTCTTTCAGCAAGGAGAACTTCCATCACTCTGTGTGGGTTTTTTTTTATCCTTCTGGGATGCCAACAAGAGTTCCCTACACATTTCATCCTTGGTCTTCCTTTCCTGCTCTGGAGATTTGTCAGGCATTCTGCAACTGATACTAGTCCTTGGAGACTGTGTGGCATCAGATATGGGAACTGAGAAAAAGAACCAATATTTATTGTAGTAATTCAAGTCTCCATGGCCACAAAAATAAAATATTACTTTCCCCTCAATTTTGGAATATGCTTCCATAGCCTCTTGCCAGTCTGGGAAAATTTGGTAATGGTAGGACACCTCCCACCTTCATTTTCCCCTTTGTGTAGTAACACTGTTCTAATCCTAGGCTGTTGGTGTGATGGTCGGATGGCTGGGTGGGTGGGCGGGCAACGGGTTTGGGCATTAGGACTGGGTGTTTCCATGGGGCAGGTTAATAATTGCTGCACCTCATCAAGTTTTTCAAGTTTATCTTATGTTGGAGGATGTTGCCCTGATAAGTCACCAAGAGGCACAGAAGGGGCTTGTTAAAAAGGCTATGGGCAGACCAGAAAGTTGTGCAGTGATATTCACCAGAATGCCTCTTCCCCCTGCCCCCCCCAAGAAGTGCTGCAGGACTGGAAGGGCACCCTATCTATTATAGACAGCCCCAAGTAGACTTTTGCCTTGCAATGTGCCAAAATAGAGCATTATCTTTGCCTTAAATTCTTGCTTATTACCTGCAAGCATGCACAAAGTGCATAGAGTTCTACTGTAATTGTTCTGAACCTAGGGGGTTAACAGTGTTTCGAGTCTGATTACAGCTTGCCAACAGCCTTACTATCTCTATGCATTTTCAGTGTCTTACTTTGGGAAATACACTTAATAAAATGCTAAGTTGTGTGAAAGTGTTAAACTGTGAAGCAAAGTATTTTTTATATTGAATTATTTATTTTTCCTTTAACTGACATTTTAGTAAACATGTCTGCACTTCAAGGTTTCTTTATTTAAAACCACAGCAGTGCCACTAGCTTGACGTGTGCGCATGCAGATGACAGTCAGCTGGGAGGGAGATGGCGTGTGAGGAGCATGGAACAAAGGAAGGTGGGGGTGGGTGCCACCATGATGGCTGTAGGTAATAATCCCCATAAAGCAAAAATTTCCTGGTGTAGATGCCATTTTGAGCCTGGAGAAAAGGGGAGGGGCTAGAAGCTGTGCAAGATCAGAATGGCTTCTAGTGTACCACCAACTAAAATGGCAGCATTTGACACCCAGAAGAAAGAAATTTGTTGAAACTACTCCATGATCAGTCTTATTATAACATAGGACATAATACAGGCAAAGCTATAATATTGGCTGTCTGCCTGTGTTACCAGAGCTGCCTGTTCCTGCTGGGCTATCTCAGGCATTTGTGTGGGAAAGATCTTGGCTTTCAGGTCAAATCTTCTCAAAGTCCTGGTCAGGGACTATGGTCTCCTAATGCCTTCAGCACTGTCCACAGCATTTTGGGATCCACCCTAGCAAAAGTCCAGTGCACCTCCTCTAAGGCCAGGTACGTTGAACATTACCAGTGGTCCTATTTGTCCTTTTATTTTACAATTCTGCTAGAGCTCTGTCCCTTTGTTATGGGATGTCCTGGGAGTGACTCTGTTTTAGTAATTTGCTTTGCTATATACTCATATTTATGCACTGCAGTGGTTGCTGTTAAGGCAGGACTAAATAGTCTCCTATCCCCACATAGCAAAGAAATCCATGGCCTCCACACGGTTCATTGTGGCCATGTGGCAGATATATGAAACGTGGCTGTTGTAACACTGCTATAATGCTCCAGTAGTGAGTAACTGCAAATGAGTGTTCCTGGCTGCACACCAGGGAAGTGACATCTGGTCACTATGATCCAGAGAACAATAGAGGGCAGGGTGTACATATAAACAGACAGGTCAGTCCCAATGTGTAGTATTACAGTGTGGGATAGCAATAGGAGGATTGAAAAATTAATCAATACAGATGCATCCACACAAGCTCCCCTGTCCCCCTCCCTCCACTCTTTGGAAATGAACGTAACCATTTTCAAAGGGGATTATCCATTTCACACTAAATGGCCAGTTAACTCAGAAGAAAAATTGCCATGTGGATAGAAGCCATTTTAATTTAAAAAATCCACTATTAGTGCAAAATAAACCCTGTGTAGACAAATCCTAAAATCAGGTGTTAGTGTTAAGGGATAAGTAGAGTGTGATACTGTTCTGGCTAAAAGATTTTTAAATTTATATATAAACTGGTCCAGTTAAACTCAAAGAGGAGGAATAGCTAAAAAGCTAAACAGATGCTTTTCTTTTCTCACTTCCCCTTTCACAGAAAAGTCTAAGGACTTTTATTTGCACCTGAAACATATCATGTTTCTTATTAAAAAAAGAACTTCCCCATGTCTTAATGAGCTCTCAGCTAGCACAGAACCAATGCACAGAGTCCTGCACAAATACACAGCCCTGGCATACAACCTGATTGCATGGGGAAGGAAAATAACTGGAGCACACCTGCTCTATCTCCAGCTGGTGTTTGGCCTGTAGGCTGTTCTCACATATATTGAGGCTGACACTGACAGAACAGGAAGCACCTTTCTGCTGTACTTAGAGACTTTCAGGCCTTAAGGAACTAAGTTGGTGAAGCAACTTGTCCCCCAACAAGGAGTCAGAAGAGGACTGTAGCACAGTGGTTCTCAAACTTTTGTACTGGCGACCCCTTTCACATAGCAAGCCTCTGTGTGACCCCCCCCTTATAAATTAAGAACACTTTTTTTATATATATTTAACACTATTATAAATGCTGGAGGCAAAGCAGGGTTTGGGGTGGAGTCTGATAGCTCACACCCCCCCCACCATGTAATAACCTCGCAACCCCCTGAGGGGTCCCAACCCCCAGTTTGAGAATCCCTGCATGAAAAACAATTAACCAGGGCTTTAATAAGATGTGAGTTAAAGTAGGCCACTACCACTCAGTTCCTTGCATATGTTAGATTAGCTTAGTCTCCCTATCACTGAGTGGTCTTCTGCGTTACCTCAGGCCTTAACTGCAGACTACAACCATTCCAGGTCTCCTCAGTCACCACTGTCTTCTTGTACTTTACATTTACAGTGAGTTGCCAGCTCCCCATTTGCTTCTGGGGAAGGTTACAGTCCTGCCTACTTCTGCTTTCCTTCAGGCTCCCAACTCTCCCTCCTACACATCCTTCCTGTCTGTGTCTAGCTGCTGAGGATACTTCCATCCCTTTAGTCCAGGTGACCAGACAGCCTGATATTAGGGGCTTTGGCCTATATAGGCAACTATTCTCCCCCCTGATTTTTCACACTTGCTATTTGGTCACCCTAAATTAGCTCCTCAGATGAATCCTCATTCAGTTAATTGGTTTCCTGGCTGTCTTTCAATTGGAGTAAATGGGGTTAGTGACAGGGTACTGAGTTGGCTCCTGAGTCAGGCATACTCCCTTACAAATCTCTGTGAGAGTCTAAAATGATGTAGTTAAGGGATGTAATCAGAGGGAATCTTAATTAAGATTAATGGTGGCTAGGCTTTAACTAGTTTTTACAAAATCTGCAATATACAATGAGCAAAATTAAAGAATCCAAGTAATTCAGACTGATTATTACATTTGATAAAAAGGCAGGTTTGCCTCATGTTCAAAGCAAGTTTAGTATATAGGAAACATGCTGCATTAACCACACAGTCAGGTCCAGAATATTTTGGAATGAGTTCAGAAAGACTGACCGGCAATTAGGTGCATCTAGAATTGAAGTTAAAGGCTGGATCCAGAAATGGAGTGGATTTTGTTGCATCTAGAATTGACAGTGGACAGATGTAGTTTGTAAACTGGGATCCTTTCACTGTGCCAACTAGATTGTTTTGTTACATTAAAAACCATGAATTACTGATTGCATTTTGGGAGACAAGCATATCTAGGGTTAACAAATTCACTAGTAATGAATGACACTTTTGAAAGAGCATAGTGAACAGTTCAGCAGCAGCAAAAGAAATGTTTTCCACTGTAATTAAAAAGGTTGGGATTTTGAGATTTATGTACAAAGGCTGCTGCAATGCTTTTATGTCAACATAGAAAAGAGTCACAAAGTGATCAGCTTTCCTAACTCTGACTGGAAGTGAGACATTTGCAGTCCTGAAAGACTTGTTTTTCCTCAGTGTGACATGAACTTGACTGAAGTGCTAAACTAAAAATAACAGTGCTCCAAACAAACTTCCTTGCTGATCAATGTTAAACCAACAAGGGAAAGAACATCTTTTTTTTTTTTTTTTTTGAATAGTATTAAAGCTATTTGACCAGTCAATTTTAGTAATCATCTATGAGAAGCCCTTGGGAATCACAAATCCAGAACTGAGCAGGGCTGCAGGATATTGATCAAATATGAACTCAACCTGAAAGTATTGGGGCTAGAGATGCTGTTTGAATCCACCAGTAAAAACTTCTCATGGTGTGTGGGGGCACCTCTGTCTTACATAAAGGAAAGAAGACACAGTCCATAGGCGGGGAAGATGCCAGGAGACAGAAAATATCATATTGCCTCTATATAAATCCATGGTACACCCACACCTTGAATACTGTGTGCAGATGTGGTTGCCCCATCTCAAAAAAATATATTGGAATCGGAAAAGATTCAGAAAAGGGCAACAAAAATGATTAGGGGTATGGAATGGCTTCCATAAAGGAGCGATTAATAAGACTGGGACTTTTCAGCTTGGAAAAGAGACAACTTGGGGGGCATAATCGAGGTCTATAAAATCATGACTGGTGTGGAGAAAGTAAATAAGGAAGTGTTATTTACTCCTCCTCATAACATATGGTACCAGTGGCCACCAAATTAAATTAATAGGCAGCAGGTTTAAAACAAACAAAAGGAAGTATTTCACACAACACACAGTCAACCTGTGGAACTCCTTGACAGAGGATGTTGTGAAGACAAAGACTATAACAGGGTTCAAAAAAGAACTAGATTGGTCACTGTAGGAAGACTGGATACTGGACTAGATGGACCATTGGTCTGACCCAGTATGGCTGTTATGTTCAGGAGTCACTACGCCCAGGAAGACATCAATAAGCTGAAGGAATCTGTGTTAATATTGTCTGGGAACAACACAGCAACCAGATCAATTTTACTCATGGTAACATAACCTTTATTTGGTTCAAGCACAACAATGTAGAAGTGGGGACGGGGATTAAGTATGGCTTTTGCTTCAACTCTGAAGTCTGGTAAATACTTATTAGAAAAGAGTAGGAAATCAGCTATGTTAATAAGTGTTTGTACACTTCTGGCTTTAGTACTACGTGACTAATGGCAAGTCTCAATTACAAAATTAAGTCAACCTAAGTTACGCCAACTTACAGCCACTGCAGTAATTAAACTACTTTTGCATGTCCATGCTACACTCCTTTTGTCGGAAGTGTGTGTTCTCACCAGGAGCACTTGCACCGATTTAACTGTCAGTGTGGGGCATTGTGGGCCGGCTTCTGAAAGGCAGCAACAGCTGATGTAAGTCACGCAGTGTTAGGTGTCTGCATCGACCTAACTACATTGACTTAGCACTATGCCTCTCTGAGGTGGAGTTATTACGTTGGTGTAGTGGGCAAGTTACAGTGGTGGGAGCTGCATTTTAGTAGAGACATTTAGAGTTAGGTCGATGTAAGCTGCATTCCATTGATCTAACTAATATAGACCAGAGCTAAATCTCATTAGAGAGGAATGGTGATTCTGTGGCTAGGGCACTAGCCTAGGATTTGGAAGACCAGGATTATACTCTCTGTTCTATTAGCACCTTCCTATGTGACCCTGTGCAAGTCACATAGCTTCAGTTTCCCCATCTTAGAGGAGAGAAGCCGATTTCCCAGGGGTGTTGTAAGGATATATACATTAAAGATTGTGAAGTACTTTGGGATCTACTGATGAAAAGTACAGTACTACAAAAGAGACAGGGGGTGTTATTTCCATTTAATTTTTCATGCAACCCAAATGGAAGTCAATTAACATGCCTCTCCCCTATAAATTAAAAGAAATGAATGTTAATCATTAAGAAGCATCATCAGAACTTTTCAGTCTGGATACAGTAAACTTATTTCTAGAGCTGGTTGGGAAACTACTTTCTCATCCTGCGAAAACTTGAGCTATTGAATGAGGATAAAAAAATCATTCTCCAATATTCAAGAACTAGAAATCCAAAAAAATTCTCTCCAGGTCAATCAAAACATTGTTTTGATTTTGGCCATTTTTAATTTTTAGTATAATTATCTTCAAAAAGAAGAACAGGAGTACTTGTGGCACCTTAGAGACTAACAAATTTATTAGAGCATAAGCTTTCGTGGACAACAGCCCACTTCTTCGGATGCATATAGAATGGAACATATAATGAGGAGATATATATACACACATACAGAGAGCATAAACAGGTGGGAGTTGTCTTACCAACTCTGAGAGGCCAATTAATTAAGAGAAAAAAAACTTTTGAAGTGATAATCAAGCTAGCCGAGTACAGACAGTGTGATAAGAAGTGTGAGAGTACTTACAAGGGGAGATAGAGTCAATGTTTGTAATGGCTCAGCCATTCCCAGTCCTTATTCAAACCGGAGTTGATTGTGTCTAGTTTGCATATCAATTCTAGCTCTGCAGTCTCTCTTTGGAGTCTGTTTTTGAAGTTTTTCTGTTGTAATATAGCCACCCGCAGGTCTGTCACTGAATGACCAGACAGGTTAAAGTGTTCTCCCACTGGTTTTTGAGTATTTTGATTCCTGATGTCAGATTTGTGTCCATTAATTCTTTTGCGTAGAGACTGTCCAGTTTGGCCAATGTACATGGCAGAGGGGCATTGCTGGCACATGATGGCATATATCACATTGGTAGATGTGCAGGTGAACGAGCCCCTGATGGTATGGCTGATGTGATTAGGTCCTATGATGATGTCACTTGAATAGATATGTGGACAGAGTTGGCATCGGGGTTTGTTACAAGGATAGGTTCCTGGGTTAGTGGTTTTGTTCAGTGATGTGTGGTTGCTGGTGAGTATTTGCTTTAGGTTGGGGGGTTGTCTGTAAGCGAGGACAGGTCTGTCTCCCAAGATCTGTGAGAGTAAAGGATCATCTTTCAGGATAGGTTGTAGATCTCTGATGATGCGCTGGAGAGGTTTTAGTTGGGGGCTGAAGGTGACAGCTAGTGGTGTCTCTCTACAAAGGAAAAAGGACACTAAACTATCTAAACTGCTACAATATTGAATTGCATCCCACTTGTTTGCCTAAAACTTCAGGGAATTCAGAGTTGTATGATATTCAACTCAGCCTCCATGTGAGTCAGCTCTTCCAAGAATACAAGTCACCTTTAATGCATCTTGTCTTCAATTTAGCAGTGTCCTTTCAAAAATGAAATGTGAACTACAACACTTCAAGAGAAGAAGCTAAACAAATATATTAATTGGCTCTCTAACTATATTTTGGCTGCTTGACTTAGCTGTTTGTCAATTTTTATCAGCCTTACAGTGTGTCAGGTTGGGAGTTTCTGGATATGTATACAAACATATATCTGGGCCCAGGACCGGATTAACACAAGGGCTGCAGCCCAGGGCCTTTGATTTTGATGCCCCCCTCACAAATATATATATATATCAATTACTCAGCTAATTAAAGACATAGCACCACTATGTTTTACTATCAGTTATGTGCCAAAATTAAAATGTCTGTTGAACTTTAATTCAGCTTTACAATTGGTATATCACTTTTTTAAAAACCAGAACTGAAATAAAGGTAATTTAGCAGTGGAGTGTTTGGTACCAGGCACGGATGGTGGCAAAACAATAAAGGGGAGGAACTGAATATGCAAAAAGGGGGGCCCCCATCAAACTTCATCTAGCCCTGACATTTTAAGTACATTCCTGTTAACCAAAATCCACGGGGACATTTAACATGCCCATGTCACTTAATAAACACATTTTTAAGATCTAGATTCTTCTGTCAGTTTCTGTGTAATTTCCCTGTCTTTCTGTTCACCTACCTATTAGTTATTATGATGATGGATACTGCTGCAGAAAACTGCTAACTGCTTCCCAGTTAAGATTTGGTTTGCAGGGCAAGGTCCCCACATTGATGTCATACAATTCTGTTCTTCTCCATTTCCATATAAAGGATGGAGGCTCCTCTGCTTGGTATATATACTTTCTATTTCTTTGTTACTCTCCCTCTCCTCCATCCTTTTTTCTCCCTACCCCATTGCACCCCATTAATCTGGTTTTATTGGAGAAGCTTTGTCAAAGAGGGTTTTGGAATGTGCCCTGAAACTGAGATTCTGGATTAGCCTGATTTCCTCTGCAAACTTGTTTGACAATCCAACCCCTTGGACCAATGATGCTTTGTTTCCAGGTCTCTCAGAGCTTCATTCTGAATTGTATTGCCCCTGAGAAGCATAGCTTTCTTGGTACATTGTAGATGATGCAGTGAATTAGGACCCAGCTACAACACTACTGGGCGAGAGGCTTTCGGTGGAATGGGAGGACAATGACTCAGCTGGTTCTTCAAAGAGTTTTCCCTCTTTCAAACACCACTTTATTTTTGCCCAGGTTGAGTTTGAATCAAATGTTTTTATTCCAGTTGCTGACCACCTCTAGGCACTGTGGTATCCTTGTGGTGGTGATGGCTGCATCTGTGGAGAAGGAGATATTCAAAACTTTTAACTAAACAAGTGGAAGCGTGGGAGTGGTCCTGCTATTGTGGGGAACTTTCCTGGCTTATACACTACCCCGGTGGAATGGGCTAGCGAAAGGATCTGAGTCCTCGCTCCCACTTCCTTTACCTCAGTCCTGCCTGATCTCAAGGGCTCCCCTTCCACTCCTCTGTGTGGGAGAGTCCTCATAACACCAACAAGGCTGGGCCCAGGATTCCTGGGGGGCTTGACCCCCAATCTTGTTGTGGTCACTTAGGGCAGGGGCTAGGGTGTCCCCACTCTGGGGTGCGCTCTCTGCACTGGATGCTTCCCTGACCCACTGATCATTACATACAATTCAAAGCGAATACAATTTATTAAACAGCAATCAATTTTTAAAAATAAGGAAAAAATGAGAGAGGTTAAAGGAAAACTCATAACCCTGCTCTGTGGCATGCGGAAACCACAAGCAGAGTCTCTGGAATGTAAGGGAAGTTAAGTCTGTTCCTCACAAGTCCCAGGCCGCTTCCTCAGGCCCTGGCTGTCCTGCAGGGATGCTGTGGGTCAGAGACTTGGTGGACACATGCCCTCAGGCTTTAGGTGGCAGGACCCTTCTTCTCAATGTTGCCCCCAACCCGCTGGGGTTACGATCCCCATCCAAGTCTGTCCTGCAAGGCTTCTTGGCTGGGGGCATCTCCCTGCACTGGGCCTACTGCCCAGGGTCCCCCCTCGCTCTCCCCAGCTGCTCACTGTACCTGTCTCTGGACTGCTCCACCTCCACTCTCCCTCAGTGCTGCTGCTGCTCTGCCTCCAGCTCCCTGGCCTGCTTCTCTGGCCCCTCTGGCTCTGGTTGCTGCAGCTCTCCTCCCTGGGCTGCTTCTGTGACTCTGCTCCCAGCACTGACCTGCTTCCTGGGCTGCTTTTCTGGCCCCTCTGGCTGGCACGGCTCTGCTCTCCAGCTCAGTTTGGGCCCCTGCTCTCTCCTTAGCTCGGCCCCACTCTGTCTGACCCAGGCAATTCCAGCTCACATGGAGGATGGGACCCCCCGGCCTCCGACTAGCCTGCCCACCCTGTCAATCCAATTGACCTGGAGCATTGGCCTATCCCCATTGTTCCTAGGGACGGTCAGTCTCAGGGTCCTGATTTCCTATTGACCCTTCCCCTTTCTTCACCTCTAGGGTGACCAGATGTCCCAATTTTATAGGGACAGTCTCGATTTTGGGGTCTTTTTCTTATATAAGATCCTATTTCCCCCCACCCCCGTCCCGATTTTTCAAATTTGCTGTCTGGTCACCCTACCGCCCACTGAGTTTTAGTAAGGGAACAACAGTCCCCATACACAAGTAATCAAACCGTGGAGCTCACTACTACAAGATGTCATTGTGGCCAAGATCCAAAGATTGATTGGATACTTACATTGATAACAAGAATATCCAGAATTGTTATAGCTAATGCCAACAGAATATCAGAAGGGATATAAAACCTCATGCCTCAGGTTTTACATCAATCTTTAACTATTAGGGATTAGGATGAAACCTTCATTTTTCTTGATCTTCTTCTGCAGTACCTGGTGCTGGTACCAGTACCTGGTGCTGCAGTACCTATTGTCGGAGACAGGACAATGGACAAGATGGACTATGGATCTAGTATGGCAACTGCTGTGTAAAGCCCTGCATCTCTTCTCTATAATAGGGAAATTTCTCACTGTTGCTAGCAGTGGTTTGGCTCCCAAAGTGTTAGGGCTCCCAATATTGCTAGCACAGATGGGCTGCAGGGCTGCTGCTGGCATTTTAAACATCACGTCATTCAATGCTGAACAGAATAGGACTGACATGATACTTAAAATGCCACTGCCACCAATGGTGTCACACTTCTAGATATGCTACCCTGTTCACTTCCTTCAGCTAATCAGCAGCAGTTACCCTCCTAAGTTATCAAGACCCCATTCTGATTTGCTCCATAAATCTCAGAATTCAAGCCCTTCCTACAACCTTGCTCTGGGTTACTTCATCAATAACTCCTACATTTACCTGACTTTCCACACCCCGCAAATAACCGCTCCATGAATGATTCCAGGCCCCCTATTACAGTAACTCCTCACTTAACGTTGTAGTTGTTCCTGAAAAATGTGACTTTAAGCAAAACGATATTAAGCGACTCCAATTTCCCCATAAGAATTAATGTAAATGGGGAGGGGGGGGCGCTAGGTTCCAGGGAAATGTTTTTCACCAGACAAAAGACTATATTATATATATATATGTATACACAGTGTAAGTTTTAAACAAACAATTCAATACTGTACACAGCAATGATGATTGGTTGAAGTGATGGAGTCAGAGGGTGGGATATTTCCCAGGGAATACCTTATTGCTAAATGATGAACTAGAACTTGGCTGAGCCGTCAAGAGTTAACACATTGTTGTTATTGTAGCCTCATACGCTACAAGACAGCATGAATGGAGGGAGGGGAGATAGCATGGCAAACAAGAGACAGAAACACACACCCTATGGGTGTGTAAGAGGCAGATGTGCATTGTCCCTTTAAGTATGCTGAACCACTCTAAGTACATTGCCTTTTTAAGTAGACCAGGAAGTTGAGACAGCAGTTGCTGCCAGCACGCTCCCTCCGTCCTGAGCCCTGTCGTGCCCCCCCCCACCCATGCTCTATGCAGATAGTGTAAGCAGGGGGGCAGGAGCACACCCTGATATTAGCTAGGGTTACCATATGTCCGGTTTTTCCCGGACATGTCCGGCTTTTCGGCAATCAAACCCCCGTCCGGGGGGAATTGCCAAAAAGCCGAACATGTCCAGGAAAATGCCGGCCGGGCACTTCCCCTCCCGCGGCAGCTCTGTTCCTCCCCGGACTCTTCGGCTCTGTTTAAGAGCCGAGCTGCCCGAGCGCTACCGGCTTCAGGCAGCCCCCTTGATTCCAGACCCCAGTCGGGCACTTCCCCTCCCAGGCTCCGGCGGCGCAGGGTCCAGAGGCATGGGGGCTGCCCGAAGCC